>NC_041333.1:42444655-42497155 GCF_004354835.1 Perca flavescens
GTATGTGGTAGAGGGAATGACAGCTGCAATAGGAGACTTATTAGAATGTTTAACAGTTGAAATCTGCATTGAAAAGAAGAAGAATGTAATTGTTAGCTGTATTTATAGAGCACCAAGGTTACCATATTGAACTATTCAAGCGGTGGATGGAAGAAAAGTTCACAATGTCAAAACAAAACCAACTGAAGATTTTATAAATACAATGTATGTTGTGGTTATGGACATTTCTGTTGTGGTTGTTTATATTTCTGTTGCTTGTTTTCATAATTCTGTATGTTTCCTGTTTTGTATATTGATTCTGTGGACTGTGTATATTTCTGTTTCCTGTTTTATTGTGATAGTCCAGTTTTCTGTCTTGTCTATTTTTACTTCCTGTGTTTTCCGTCCTTTTTTGATTACTCTGCCTCTCCTAATGTGTTTCACCTGTTGTATCACCTGTTCATTGTTTGCTCATTACCTCTTGTATTTAGCCTCGTTGTTCCCCTTGTCCCTTGTGAGATCGTTTTGTGTCTTTGCCCTGTCAGTTTGTGTTGATTCCGGTCGTGTTTCCCAGTGTCAGCTCTCGTCAGTTTCTCTGCTTTCTGTTTATTCCTGTTTTTGTAGTCCCTTGGTTTTTTGGATGCCTGCTTTTGGAATTGTTTTTTCTCTCAGGACTCCCTTGGTTAATTTTTGTGTTTTCATCAATACATTTTCAACTTTCTTCTGCCTGCCTGCCTCTCCCTGCATTTGGGTCCTTTAATTCCCTACATCGTAACACTGTACAGCTTAAGCCTCTTTCCAAATATCACTAGACCCAGCAGAAAATAACACAATAAGTGGATTAGAGTTTAGATTCTCTGCCCAAGCAGTTATTTTCCGCCACTATCCTCGGGCTGGGCCCTTGATCAAGCATTTGTGATTTTTTTATTTTTTTTTTAAATCATTAGGGCTATATTTAGGCCAAAGTAACAAACGTCTCCAAAAAGTGACACAAGTTGGACTACAGTTACAAAATGCAACAAGTGTGATGTTTCAGAGTCTCCTCCTCTCACACTCATCACACCGGGGCTGTTGGTCTGTATTGTGGAGCTTAAGTGCAACATGGAGCTTGAGGATGTAAAGAAAAAAACATAAACAGGAGAATTACCTTTTGACCAATAAGTTTAGAGGAAAGTCGGAGGTATGGAACCATTTTAAACAAGTTGAGGGAAGTGACAACATATGTGTCGGCTTTGTCGAGTGCATTAAGTGCGCCCGCTGTTCGCCTATGACAGCAAATAAAACGGAGTCGTGGATGATGAACAGACACATGAAGCAGGCTCGCCAAGGCAGAAAAGATGATAGTCAGCCTTCATGTCCTCTTCTGTTACTTCTCCAAGGCCAGCCCTCACAGAGACATACGTTGAGTTTTTATTTTTTTAACATTTCTTCATTCAGACCCATCTGCGATCCGTTCCAGTTGGAGTAACCGGAGGGTGAAAGGTTTTATGACACCACAGACTGGCGACTAAAGGAAACGTGCCGTGTCTGAAAATAAAATAACAGATTTCTCTGGGTTTGACATTTGGTGGAAACATTTGGGATAGTGTAAGAACACAACTCATAAAAATATATCACATAGGTCTGGTCGTTTTTAGACATTTTAAAGCAGAAATGTCACATATTGTATCTTTAAGGATTATGGAGGCCACTGTGCTCTTAGGAATCTTGAGTGCTGCAGAACTTCTTTTGTAACCTTGTAACCAGATCTGTGCCTCACCACCATTCTGTCTCTGAGCTCCTTGGGCAGTTCCTTCGACCTCATGATTCTCATTTGCTCTGACATGCACTGTGAGCTGTAAGGTCTTATATAGACAGGTGTGTGCCTTTCCTAATCAAGTCCAATCAGTTTAATTAAACACAGCAGGACTCCCATGAAGGAGTAGCACCATCTCAAGGAGGATCAGAAGAAATGGACGGCATGTGAGTTAAATATGAGCGTCACAGCAAAGGGTCTGACTACTTATGACCATGTGACCAGTTTTTCTTTTTTAATAAATTTGCAAAGATTTCTACATTTCTGTTTTTTTCTGTCAAGATGGGGTGCTGAGTTTACAATAATGAGAAATAAAATGAACTTTCTTGATTTTAGCAAATGGCTGCAATGAAACAAAGAGTGAAAAATTTAAAGGGGTCTGAATACTTTCTGTACCCACTGTATATGTGTATACATATGTGTATATGTGTATATATATACGTGTGTATATGTGTATACATGTGTGTATATGTGTATGCAAGTGTGTATATGTATACATGTGTGTATATGTATATACATGTGTTTATATGTGTATACATGTGTGTATATGTGTATACATGTGTATATATATATGTCTGTATATGTGTATACATGTGTGTATATGTGTATGCATGTGTGTATATGTATACATGTGTGTATATATATATATATAAATGTGTTTATATGTGTATACATGTGTGTATATGTGTATGCATGTGTGTATATGTGTATACATGTATGTATATGTGTATACATGTGTGTATATATATACATGTGTGTATATGTGTATACAAGTGTGTATAGGTGTATACATGTGTGTCTATATATACACGTGTGTATATGTGTATACATGTGTGTGTATGTGTATATGTGTATATGTGTGTGTGTGTGTGTGTGTACGTGTATACATGTGTGTGTATGTGTATACGTGTGTGTATGTGTATACATGTATGTATATGTGTATGCATGTAAAGTACAGGCAAAATATTGGACACTATTTACATTGTAGATTCTCACTGAAGGCATCAAAACTATGAATGAACACATATGGAATTATGTACTTAACAAAAAAGTGTGAAATAACTGAAAACATGTCTTATATTTTAGATTCTTCAAAGTAGCCACCCTTTGCTTTTTTTGATAACTCTGCAAACCCTTGGTGTTCTCTCAATGAGCTTCATGAGGTAGTCACCTGAAATGGTTTTACCTTCACAGGTGTGCTTTGTCAGGGTTAATTAGTGGAATTTTTTCCCTTGTTAATAAAAAAGCAAAGGGTGGCTACTTTGAAGAATCTAAAATATAAGACATGTTTTCAGTTATTTCACACTTTTTTGTTAAGTACATAATTCCATATGTGTTCATTCATAGTTTTGATGCCTTCAGTGAGAATCTACAATGTAAATAGTCATGAAAATAAAAAGGAAACTCATTGAATAAGAAGGTGTGTCCAAACTTTTGGCCTGTACTGTAAGTATGTGTGTATACATGTGTGTGTGTGTGTGTGTGTGTGTGTGTGTGTGTGTGTCATCTTGTATTTATTTTTGTCATGCATGATTTTTGCGTAATTCTTTCCTTGCTTGCTTTTATTTGGGAGTACATTAAGTAGATGAGGAGGATCCAGTTCTCCTCCATGAGATCAGCTGTCAGGGCTGTGTGACGTCACTCAGGCCTGCTGTGTGATTCATATGCAGAGTTTCCTCTCTCCTAACACACAGAGGAGGAAGGGACGAGAACCATTCTGCTCACCTGCCGCCACCCTCACCGTGAAAAATCCTTTTTGTTAAAATAAAATAAAATCACCATCACCAAACTACACCAGACTCCATGTAAATAATCAGGACTTTTATCATTGTAAAACACACTTCATTCAAAGTGGACAGAAACTAAATAAAACTACCAAAAGCCATATTGGTTCATCTTTCCACTGTTCCAACAATCACCACTCTGGTTTGGTTGAAATTAACCCTTAATTCACCCATTTACATGTGGAGATCTGCTGGCTCTTCTTCTCCGTGAACCATCACCTTATCGTGGTGGAGAGGTTTGTGTGTCTCTGTGAACCTGAGGGCTGTGTTTTCTGGAGCTTTGTGCTCCTGGTAGGGTCTCCCAAGGCAAAGTGGTCTCAGGTGAGGGCCCAGACAAAGAATGGTTCAAAAACCCCAATGAATAAACGAGGTAGAAATGGAGTGACCCTGCCCGGAGGAAGCCCGGGGCCCTCGTCTGGAGCCAGGCCCAGACGGCGGGCTCGTCAGCGAGCGAACTGGTGGCCGGGTTTGCCACGGAGCCCGGCCGGACACAGCCCGAACAAGCTACGTGGCTCCCATCTCTCCAGCCCATGGGCCCACCACCTGTGGGAGGAACCGCTGGGGTCGGGTGCGCTGCCACATGGGTGGCAGTGAAGGTCAGGGGCCTCGACGGACCAGACCCAGGTGGCAGACGCTGGCTCTGGGGACGTGGAACGTCACCTCTCTGTGGGGGAAGGAGCCGGAACTGGTGCGGGAGGTGGAGCGCTACCGGTTAGATCTGGTGGGGCTTACCTCTACGCACAGTCTCGGTTCTGGAACCGTATTCCTGGATAGGGGTTGGACTCTTTTCTTCTCCGGAGTTGCCCAGGGTGTGAGGCGCCGGACGGGTGTGGGGATTCTCACAAGCCCCCGGCTGAGCGCCGCTGTGTTGGAGTTTACCCCGGTGGACGAGAGGGTCGCCTCCCTACGCCTGCGGGTTGTGGGGGGGAAAACTCTGACTGTTGTTTGTGCATATGCACCAAACAGGAGTTTGGAGTATTCGGCCTTCTTGGAGACCTTGACTGGAGTCCTGCATGGGGCTCCCGTGGGGGACTCCATTGTTCTGCTGGGGGACTTCAACGCACACGTGGGCAATGATGGAGACACCTGGAGAGGCGTGATTGGGATGAACGGCCTCCCTAAGTGGTTGTTTGTTGTTGGACTTCTGTGCTAGTCATGGATTGTCTACGAACACCATGTTCGAACATAGGGATGCTCATAAGTGTACCTGGTACCAGAGCACCCTAGGCCGAAGGTCAATGATCGATTTCATAATCGTTTCTTCTGATCTGAGGCTGTATGTTTTGGACACTCGGGTGAAGAGAGGGGCGGAGCTGTCAACTGATCACCATCTGGTGGTGAGTTGGGTCAGGGGGTGGGGGAAGACTCTGGACAGACCTGGTAAGCCCAAACCTGTAGTGCGGGTAAATTGGGAACGTCTGGAGGAGGCCCCTGTCCGACTGTGGTCTTAGGGTCTTAGGTGCCTCAAGGGGCGGTAACCCACGAACACCGTGGTGGACACCGGTGGTCAGGGAAGCCGTCCGACTGAAGAAGGAGTCTTTCCGGGATATGTTATCCTGGAGGACTCCAGAGGCAGTTGCAGGGTACCGAAGGGCCCGTAGGGCTGCAGCCTCTGCTGTGAAAGAGGCAAAGCAGCGGGTGTGGGAGAAGTTTGGAGAAGAAATGGAGAAGGACTTTCGGTCGGCACCAAAGTGCTTCTGGAAAACTGTTCGCCACCTCAGGAGGGGTAGCGGGGAACCATCCAAGCTGTGTACAGTAAGGATGGGACACTGTTGACCTCAACTGAGGAGGTAATAGGTCGGTGGAAGGAGCACTTTGAGGAACTCCTGAATCCGACTAATACGCCCTCTATGTTAGAGGCAGAGCTGGAGGATAACGGGGGATTGTCGTCGATTTCCCAGGCGGAAGTCACTGATGTAGTCAAACAACTCCACAGTGGCAAAGCCCCGGGGATTGATGAGATCCGTCCAGAAATGCTCAAGGCTCTGGGTGTGGAGGGGCTGTCCTGGATGACACGCCTCTTCAACATTGCGTGGTGCCAAAGGAGTGGCAGACTGGGGTGGTATTTCCCCTTTTTAAAAAGGGGGACCAGAGGGTGTGTGCCAATTACAGGGGTATCACACTTCTCAGCCTCCCTGGTAAAGTTTACTCCAAGGTGCTGGAAAGGAGGGTTCGGCCGATAGTCGAACCTCGGGTTGAGGAGGAACAATGCGGATTCCGTCCTGGTCGTGGAACAACGGACCAGCTCTTTACTATCGCAAGGATCCTGGAGGGAGCCTGGGAGTATGCCCAACCGGTCTACATGTGTTTTGTGGATTTGGAGAAGGCGTATGACCGGGTCCCCCAGGAGATACTGTGGGAGGTGCTGCGGGAGTATGGGGTGAGGGGGTCTCTACTCAGGGCCATCCAATCTCTGTACGACCAAAGTGAGAGCTGTGTCCGGGTTCTCGGCAGTAAGTCGGACTCGTTTCAGGTGAGGGTTGGCCTCCGCCAGGGCTGCGTTTTGTCACCAATCCTGTTTGTAATATTTATGGACAGGATATCGAGGCGTAGTCGGGGTGGGGAGGGGTTGCAGTTTGGTGGGCTGGGGATCTCATCGCTGCTCTTTGCAGATGATGTGGTCCTGATGGCATCATCGGCCTGTGACCTTCAGCACTCACTGGATCGGTTCGCAACCGAATGTGAAGCGGTTGGGATAAGGATCAGCACCTCTAAATCGGAGGCCATGGTTCTCAGCAGGAAACCGATGGAATGCCTTCTCCAGGTAGGGAATGAGTCCTTACCCCAAGTGAAGGAGTTCAAGTACCTTGGGGTTTTGTTCATGAGTGAGGGACAATGGTGTGGGAGATTGGTCGGAGAATCGGGCGCAGCGGGTGCGGTATTACATTCAATCTATCGCACCGCCAGGACGAAAAAGAGAGCTGACCCAGAAGGCAAAGTTCTCGATCTACCGGTCAGTTTTCGTTCCTACCCTCACCTATGGTCATGAAGGCTGGGTCATGACCGAAAGAACGAGATCCAGGGTACAAGCGGCCGAAATGGGTTTCCTCAGGAGGGTGGCTGGCGTCTCCCTTAGAGATAGGGTGAGAAGCTCAGTCATCCGTGAGGAGCTCGGAGTAGAGCCGCTGCTCCTTTGCGTCGAAAGGAGACAGTTGAGGTGGTTCGGGCATCTGGTAAGGATGCCTCCTAGGCGCCTCCCTAGGGAGGTGTTCCAGGCACGTCAAGCTGGGAGGAGGCTCTATACACGCTAAAAGTCCTTATTATTTACATGGAGTCTGGTGGAGATATGCTGGCTCTATACACGCTAAAAGTCCTTATTATATAATAATAACTAACTTTAGTTAGTTTAGTTGTTGCTGGTGCTGTCTGCAGCTTGTATTCTGTCTTTTAATGTTAACCTGTATAATGTCTCGCCTTTTCCTGTTGCTCTGCCTTTTAAAACATTTCACCAAAGAAGAAGAATGCCTTCATTTATCCCTTGAGGGGAAATTCACAATTTTCAGTTTGTTAGTACAGTTGAACACAGGCCTGAATTACAAACATGCTCAGGGCCTATAAATGCTAAACACACTAATGAAGAGATTTCAGAGTGAGGTTGCTGCTCCTTGCAAACCCGAGTAGTTGGGGGTTTGGTGCCTTGCTCAAGAGAACCCTGGCAGTGCCCAGGAGGTAAACTGGCACCTCTCCAGCTACCAGTCCACACTCCGTCCGTAGGGGGGGACTTGAACCAGCAACTCTCCGGTTCCTTACCCAACTACCTACGGACTGAGCTACTGCCAGCCCAAATGACTACAGTTGAAAATTAGCTGCTGACACATTTACAGAAATGTTTAATATTATGCTTAGTCCTTATATATAAATTAATTTAAAAACAATTTGTATAACCTCTTATGGGTTTTTGACACTGGTTAGATCACCAGAAACATTTAAACAACCAAACAGCCTTGATTAGCCAATCTCCTCTGGCGGGGAACGGGGAGGAAGAAGGAAAACACCTTTCTGATTGGCTGACATCTAACACCTGTTGGACAGGTTTTTACATAACAGATGTTTTTTTAGACTTGGACTGAAGGTATAAGGGTGTGCCGTTGTCCTCGGATCAGACGCACACAGACACCCGGACTGAAGAAGAAGAGAAGAGAAGAGCAGCTTCGTCTCTGCCAGAGTTTCCTCGACACACAAAGGTTTAAAGAGTCTTTAGGTGGACCTGAAGAGTTCAGCAGGTGAGAATCCTAGCAGAGGAATTTGTAAATGTCTGATAATCTGGATCACTTTGATCACATTGGGCTCTGTCTCTGTTTAACTGGACGGTAGAAAGGTTTCTTCATGCTGACTGGCTGATTCAAAATATCTATATAAAATATTCTGTAGAATTTCTCTCTGAGTTAAGTGACAGTGATCTGAAAAAGGTTTGCATGTATTACTGCCAGAGGCATCAACACTTAACATTTGAATTTGAGCTCAGTCATCAGTGAAAAATGTAGAGCTTGTCTAAACTTGCCAGAGAGCATCAGTGAAACTGGCTGAGGTGTGTACAAAACGAGAGCCTGTTCACTCCCTATCTCACTCCCTATTAGCCCCATTGTACCAACCCGGAATTTTCCCGAGAGTGGAAGTTCTCCCCTTATTAGACATTCTCTGGTTATACATTGTTTGTCGGGCTATTTCGTTATTAAATTCACTTCTGAGACTTTTTTAAGCGAGAAATCAACTATATAAAGCTCAAATATGGGCAGTTTTACGAAAATGTATGGCTTATTGCAAATTTGGTAAGACTGTGTCGGTGTTCAGCCGCCGGTGCTGCCTTGCCGCCCGGCCTGCCTTCCTCCACAGACCCCGGCCTGGCTTGCAGCCCACAGCAGGGACTACCAACACCGCTGCCCTGACAGAGCTCCAGGGCCTGTAACTCCTCTCTTCCTGCTAGCTAAATGGCCCGTTGTGTGAGAGTGAGAGCGCCGTCAGCGAGCTTGTTACACCAGCAATCTCTTACCACATGTTACACACATATCACGCCACTTAGACAAAATCTAACTAAATGTCTTATAAACCTAACAACGGTGTCCGATTTTAAGTTAATGAATATTTGTGAAGATAAAGTGTTTCGTTAGCTGCGACTGTACCTTCAATCCTAGCTACAAACCACGGATAGTTAGCTTCATTTTCGCCTTAATTTGATTATATTTACAGTTTGAATTTCGCCACACCACTTACACAACATCTAACTAAATGTCATTTAAAGCTAACAACGGTGTCCGATTTCAAGTTAATGAATATTTGTGAATTTCAGAGGAATTCTAGGAGGAGCTAGCTCTCATTGATAGAGCTCCATCCAGCCGCAGGCTCTATCAATGAGACTCGCGGACAAGCAGCGTTTATTTCCCCAATCGTTTGTTTAAATAACTCAACACATTATAATTACACACATTAAAAGATTAACTGGAATCTGTGGTAAGAGATTGCTGGCATAACAAGCTCGCTGACCGCGCTCTCACTCACACACACCGGGCATTTAGCTAGCAGGAAGAGGGGAGCTGCAGGCCCTGGAGCTCTGTCAGAGCACCGACGTTTAGTAGTCCTTTGTCCAAAACGGTGACTTTGCGCGGGTATGGAGCGCTGTGGGTTGCCAGCCGTGACTAAGCTCCATCTACCTCACAGCAGGCCGGGGTCTGTGAAGGGAAGGCAGCTTCACAGGCAGCACCACAGGCAGCACCGGCCTCTGAACTCCGACACACAGTCGGACAAAATTTGCAATTAGACATCAATTTTCGTAAAACGGCCCATATTTGACCTCTACATAGTTGATTTCTTGCATAAAAAAGTCTCAGAAGTGAATTTAATGGTACAATAGCAGATGAACAATGTACAATTTCTGAGATCTGCGCGACCTAGATTCAGAAGACTACCTGATCTCAGGTAAGTTGTGTAGCCTATGCAAATGTTGGGGAGTGACAAACACAGACTAGAGCCAAATGAGGAGGAGCCCCATAGTTGATGTCAACAATGGGGCTTGGTTGAGATTCGCCCGTTTTCAGAGGCAGTTTCAAATAGTGAGATTTGCAGAGAAAAGAGGTGTCAATGGGATTTAGAGGTTCTATGTATGTCCTAGTTACCCACTAAACTGTCATTATTCAACTATGACAAGGTAAAATCGGTTTTGCATTCTATCACCCCTTTAAAGCAACACTATGTAACTGTTCCCTCTTCGGTCCCCTACAGGTTAGGGTTAGTCATTGGAACTATGCGAGTTGTAGTTCCAATCAGACAACCTGTAGGGGGACCGAAGAGGGAACAGTTACATAGTGTTGCTTTAAAGGTTCACAATGTTCATATCCAACTCATTTTGATATTGATATTAAGATATCTTTCTTTATGTGTGTGCCCGTTAAGATGATGAGAGACATTGGGCTAACACCGCTTCTCCAAATATCAGTGGTGAAGTTTACGGGTAACAGGCTGCTAATTTCTTTTGAAAACACGGTTTCTGTGATGTGGTGACTGGTGACTGACAATGGCTGGTAGTCAAGTGCAATCATGCATTGGGCCAGAGCCTAGTTGTATTTTTACAGCCCAAAATCTCCAAACAGCTGGCATTGCTCCTCTTCCATAGCCTATACCTGCTTGACAGAGAAGGTATTGTCACATTTCTACGAGTTGGTATCAGGTGTGGTAGTATCGCAGTAATTTTATGACTACAAGTACGAATACATGCGCACGGCATCGGACCGATACCCGATACTGGCATCGGTATCGGTGCATCCCTAGTCTAAACTGGACTCAGGGTTTGATTATACCAATAATTTGTTCCTCCAGTGAACTATGGCACACATTGTTGAAGACTCTGAACAGTTTGTTAAAGACTCCAGCCTGAGGGACTGGAAGGTGATTGGCTCCGGGGGTTTTGGACAAATCTACAAAGCCAGGCATCATCAGTGGGGCTTTGACGTGGCCGTTAAACTGCTTCTTACGGACGGGGGGTAAGTGCTTACGAAGAGTTTCCTGTTTGTAACTCCATACAGTTGTGTGAATTACTCATAATGCAAACAAACACACAGGACCGAAGAGTCTTTGCTGCGTGAGATCAAGATTATGCGTCAAGCCACCAGCCCATATGTGATGGCCGTCCGAGGGATCTTCAAGGGTCAAACGCCCTCCTCTGGCAGGTCAACACAGCTTGGTGTGGTCATGGAGCTCATGAAGAGAGGATCAGTGGCCTCCCTACAGGTAGTGAACAAAAATGTAATGTCTGCAACACTGCTTTAAGCTCCCATAATTAATGCAAAGGCAACATTTTGACCCTGCTGGGTCTTCTTCAGGCCTGGGTCTTCCCTACAGGTAACTAGGGGTGGAACAATTACTCATATCTTTTACTTAGAGTAACAATATTCTAAGTAAAAGTCTTGCATTAACAATTAAAAAAACAGAATAAAGAATAAATAATATATAATACATTTGTTATCTGAGTTATATCGTTCTATGTTCAAATAGTCATTAGTAAAGAAAAGGAGATTAGATATTAATATAACAGCATATTCCAAACTTTTGGATGGTAGTGTAGGCCAGTGTTTCTCAAATGGGGGAATGTGTACCTCTAGGGGTACTTTGGAGTACTGCAAGGGGTTCTATTCTATTCAATTTAATTTATCGTATCAAATCATAACAAGAGTTATCTTGAGACACTTTACTGAATGAGTTTTTGTTGATAAAGGCTATAATGACTTCACCAGAACTGCTGATGGACTTGTCCTAATTGTCTTTAATTTTCATTGCGCTAACGTTATGGAAATTACATTTACGATAGTAATGCGGAGACTTTGCTGCTGAAGCAGAATCCTTTCTGGATTGACGTTACTTTACCTCATCAAGACATGGATTATTAAGTTTTAATTTGCTTTACTGAAAGGAAAATCCTATAAAGGCATGAGGTAAGCTGACAACAATAGATGTTAATATATGATGACTGACAGCAGGATTTAACATGGCTAATGTTTGGGGTATGGAGGGCTA
This sequence comes from Perca flavescens, assembly GCF_004354835.1. Taxonomy (NCBI): domain Eukaryota; kingdom Metazoa; phylum Chordata; class Actinopteri; order Perciformes; family Percidae; genus Perca; species Perca flavescens. The sequence goes on from NC_041333.1 coordinate 42,456,218, forward strand.
AAAATGACAGAAGGAAAAATAAATAAATAAAAGTAGAAATAAATAAATAAATGCAGAAATATAGTGAAAATAAATACATTTTGGTAATATAAATGGCTATTTCTGTATTTTTATATGTATTTATTTATGCATTTATGCATTTCTATATGTATTTATTTATGTATTTATACATTTATTTATATATTTATGTATTTATATATTTATTTATTTATTTATTATATATTTAGGTATTTATATATTTATTTATTTATACATTTATTTATTTCTACATTTATTTATTTCTGTATTTCCACATTTCTACATTTATTTATTTCTGTATTTCCACATTTCCACATTTATTTTTCCTTGCGCCTGTATGCTAATTGAGTGGGTGGTGCCAACATCAGTCTGAAGAAGGATTGGTTAGAGCGATGTGATCGAATCTACTACTACTGCCTTGATTTCACTGGTACAAGGAAGCCTACTCTGCTGCTTATGTGCAGGTTGGACACCCCTATACAGCATAGTGTATATTAATGATAAACAACTAGATTTTCAAAACTGGAAGAATATATAACCGCCATAAATGATATTTTGAGATAAAATTGTGATAAAATAACTTCTGCTGTGGAGTCCATCCAAGCCATGGATGTATTAAGAGAAGCAGGTTAGCACTAGCACAGAGTCGTTTTGTTGGCTAGGTGCTTGTGTGGACATTGTGAGGCTATGGCGTCAGCGGTGGACAGCCTGTGTTGTCGAGAGGTGGATGCCTACTGGGCACTAGTTGAGGGTTTAGTCCCGACCACGGACATTACCTGCCTGACGCTCCATCCCGGCTTTGATGCCTGCTGCCTCAACCCGTTCTCGCTGCAGGTAGCATACCTCAACTTCAGGCAGGAGTATGGTCCTCTCCAAGCCAACAGACCACAGTATGTTTAGATGAGAGTAATTTATAATTATATTATTATACACTTCTATTATAGTCGTCAGTTTTTTACACAAATAACAAACTATCAAAATAATTAATGTACATACTGTAACTACTTATATATAGCCATATTCTACTGCTCTTCATACTATTCCTCCTGCACATAAAGTACTCTTATTCTTACGTTACTGTTTCTGCACTACAATGGTACTGTTACCACACTGCACATATCTGTCTATATGGTTCATACTGAATATCCATATTCATTCCGTTTTTCTTGTAATATATTCTGTTAATACCCTGCATATATGTATATTCTTACTGTTACTCCTACTACATTGCACATATCTATTTTTTTCAATTCTGGTTGGACGCAAACTGCATTTTGTTGTCTTTGTACTTGTAATCTGCACAATGACAATAAAGTATAATCTAATCTAATCTAATGTGCATTATTGATGCTGAGGGATTAGCAGATTTTTAAACTCTGATGTGCATACATACCTTTATGGAATAGAATAACTGAAAATGTTACATCAAATAAGTCCATCACTCTTGATCATATTGACTATGTTAACAGGATTATCAATATCAACATTGCACCCCTATCATTCTCTAGGCAATTCGGATACACAGCCTACAGGCAGGTGGTCCGATAGACATATGGGTTTCTGGGCAGGGAGATCAGGAAGGCGATACCAGCTTGTGTTGCGGCCGCAATCAGGAGGCAGTTTCCAGAGGAAGGGAGGCAATCAATAAATATATTTTGTTTTCACAAAATGAACACAATCATAAAGTGTCTTGTTGTATAAAATGTATTCATATTTTCGTTGATAGTAACTAGGAGTGTTGGGCAAGTTACTTCCAAAATGTAGTTCATTATAGATTACTAGTTACTGTCATTTCAGAGTAATTAGTTATATTACAATATTACTGTCTCTGAATTGTAATGCTTTACATTACTTTTGCATTACTTTTAGAAGTTTGACTTGGCAGGTAGCTTGTGAATTTCACCACCAGATCAATAAAGTCTCATCTTTATCAACTTTAATACATCATAACAAGAGTTCTCTCAAGACACTCAAGTCACAAATAGAGTAGGTCTAGACCACACTATAATTTACAGGGACCCAACAATTCTAGTAATTCCCCCAAGAGCAAGCATTCAGTGGGACAGTGGCGAGGAAAACCTCCCTCTCAGGAAGAAACCTGGGACAGACCCAGGCTCTTGGTAGGCGGTGTCTGACGGTGCTGGTTGGGGGTGTGATGAACAGTGGCAATAATAGTCAAAATAAAGATAATTGAACTACGACTATAAATAGTAGTTTTAGTAGTTCATGGTGTAGCAGGGCGTTACAGGACGTAGCAGGGAACTGCACGGCGTAGCAGGACCACGGCGACAGCTGCAGCCATGATTTAGGGGCCACCCAAGTCCAAGGAAAACTGCTAGGCAAAAAAAAAACCAGTCCAGTATGAAATGTCTTCTTCCTACCATTATTAGTAATTTGTAAATGTTTAAGTGTCATATACAGCTAATGATAGATACAAGTTACACTACCTGATGAGCATTGCAGACATCTGATGTTGCACTGTGACCCACGATGAAGCACTAATGGTCCAGGATCCTGTAGAGAGAAGCCCTCTGTCTCTTCAAAATCTACAGTGCTAGGTTCATCTATCCCTTCATTACTGGCTGCACTCTCTGCCAAAATCTGAAAAACACAGAGGTTCAAAATCACTCACAAAAATAGGATACAAGCTTAGTTACCAACTGGATCAGTAATAATAATAATAAAAAAAGAGAAATAAAACCAAAGCAGCTCTGACGTGTCAAAACCTCTAGTGGCAAAATCTAGGAGATTTCAGCATATTGATTAATATATCAATTTGGACTTTGTAAATTACCAGAGAGTAGCCTACTGGGATACTCGCGGGAGAACGGTCTGAATTGAAATGCAGGGGAAACTGGAGTTTTGGGCTAGCTGCCTGCCAACAGCTCATAGCTAGCTTAATAAAATGCGGGGAAACGGGGGTGTTTGGGCTAGCTAGCTGCCAACAGCTCATAGCTAGCTTAATAAAATGCGGGGGAAACGGGGGTGTTTGTGCTAGCTAGCTGCCAACAGCTCATAGCTAGCTTAAGGCAAACTGCATTGATGTCAAGGCAGACAATTACGAAAACCTGTTCTAAAGCTCTCTCTCTCTGTATACTGAAGCCCTGATGCTAGGAATTTGCAATTTGCAATCAGCGCATTTTTAATCCAGATGAGGGAATGATTTTTAATTTTAGCTACTCCTGTCACCAAATCATCAGCTACCACATGTTTGCTAATGCAATAGCCAAGCTAACATGTATGTTACTAGTTAGATGGTGGATTGCCCAATACATACACGCTCAAATCACTTCTTTATTCTGAAATCGGTGCAGGAATTTCTGCAAGTGCTAGCACTTGGTCCTCCAGTCCTGCCCGCGCCAGATTCAGGTGAAAGCCTTGATGGTGGTGGACTTGATTCCATCGAGTGCACCGGGGGAACAGCATCGGTAATCAGCCTCACATTGTCCTTACTCCAAAATCCCATCCGAGACTCCAACAAACCTCCAGGTCTATAACTCTCCAGAGTGAAATGAGCACCACAAATGACCGAGTGTGTGGTGACAGACGCGGCAGTGAAGACTGCTCACTTCACCTGCACAAAACGCACCCAAAAACGAAAAACGAAAAACCTTGCTTTTCCTACAAGGAAAATTATGTACACGATTTCCTGACAGACTGGACTTTGTGCAACCAGCACAAAACACAATAAATTAGTATTAATTCAGTTATGAATTCAACCTGGACATTGCTCTTAAAGCACCGGCCGACTCATTACACCGTATTACACATTAGCTGCAGCATTCAAGGGTAGCCTGCGTCCAGTGATGGATAGATGGATCGTTTGCTTCTGTCTGGTTAGCAACACGGCCCCCAGCTAACCAATCCTTCTTCAGACTGATGTTGGCACCACCCACTCAATTAGCATACAGGCGCAGGGAAAAATAAATGTGGAAATGTGGAAATACAGAAATAAATAAATGTATGAATAAATAAATGTATAAATAAATAAATAAATAAATAAATAAATACATAAATATATAAATAAATAAATAAATAAATATATAAATAAATATATATATAAATACATAAATATATAAATAAATGTAAAAATACAGAAATAGCCATTTATATTACCAAAATGTATTTATTTTCACTATATTTCTGCATGTATTTATTTATTTCTTTTTCCTTCTGTCATTTTTAGTCCTCCATATTGGGGAGCTAACATTAGGTGGTGAAAATGAACCGTTAAGTGCGACTGGTCAGTTAGGGTTCTGTGTTGCTGGATGTGGCTACTGTTGATTTGTGTAACGTAACTTTACTCTATGTGTAACGTTACATTTTAACGTACCGTTAGCTTGCTGGATTTGTCTTCAGATATTATAAAATGAGATTTAGGAGTAAAGAAGAGTACTTGCCGTTCACGAAATCAGCCGTATAGCAGTCAATGTATGATATTAACGACGTGTTAAAGAAACCTGTTTTAATGTCAGTAAACGTCCTATTTCAATTCAATTTTCATTTCAATTTTATTTAAAGTATCAATTCATAACAAGAGTTATCTCAAGACACTTACAGATAGATAGGGTCTAGACCACACTCTATAATTTATAAAGAACCAACAATTCCAGTAATTCCCCCCAAGAGCAAGCATTCAGTGCAACAGTGGCGAGGAAAAACTCCCTCTCAGGAAGAAACCTCGACAGATCCAGGCTCTTGGTAGGCGGTGTCTGACAGTTCCGGTTGGGGGTGTGATGAACAGTGGCAATAACAGTCACAGAAAGATAATGGATCAGTGACTAGAAATAGTAGTTGTAGTAGTTCATGGCATAGCAGGGCACTGCAGGGTGTCACAGGACATAGCAGGGTATAGCAGGACACAGCAGGACGTAGCAGGGCACTGCAGGGCGTAGTAGGACACAGCAGGACGTAGCAGGGCACTGCAGGGCGTAGTAGGACACAGCAGGACGTAGCAGGGCACTGCAGGGCGTAATAGGACACAGCAGGACGTAGCAGAGCACTGCAGGGCGTAGTAGGACACAGCAGGACGTAGCAGAGCACTGCAGGGCGTAGTAGGACACAGCAGGACATAGCAGGGCACTGCAGGGCGTAGTAGGACACAGCAGGACGTAGCAGAGCACTGCAGGGCGTAGTAGGACACAGCAGGAAGTAGCAGGGCACTGCAGAGCATAGTAGGACACAGCAGGACGTAGCAGGGCACTGCAGAGCGTAGCAGGTGTAACAAGGAATAGCAGGGAGCGCAGCAGGACCAGAGCGACAGGCTGCAACCATTATTTAGGGGCCACTCTAATCCAAGGAAACATGCTGGGGGAAAAGAAACCATTTGGACTCTGGGGAATAAGCTCCCCAGAGCTAGGTTAGTAACAAGGAATTCTGAAACATGGAAGCACACAGATGGAAAGAGAGAGGAGCTCAGTGTGTCAAAGGAAGTCCCCCGGCAGTCTAAAACAGCATAATTAAGAGAGACAGGTTAAGGAGAGGAGCCTGGTCGGGCTAGAACTCTTCCCAACCGGAATCGGGCTGTACTGGTCTGTCTCACTCTACTTTGATTGTATCATTGATTATATGGTAGATGAATCTGACGACTATGACGAGAAGCAGGTGGGCCGGGCTAGGTGGATGCTGCTATTTCAGGTCAAAAATCAATCAAATAAAACAATGTTTGCTGTTCAAAAATGCTGTTAAGAGCTAGCTAACAATCACCAATTATCATCTCAGCCGGTCCGTTAACTAGGTAACGTAACTAGCTAGCTAGCTAGTTTACCAACTATTACCAACTGTATTTCTAGTTAAAAAAGAAGAGAAAAAATACTACTGACATGTGGAAAGTGATGCCAGCCTCCTGGGTCTGTTCTGTCCTTCTGGTAAAGCAGTTAGGTGCTGCACAGCTGATGACCATACTTGCTGCCTATAAGTGACAATTGTAAACAGTACCCTAGTAAGATGGCGGACAGTTATCCCATTAGTTATAACGTCATGTCATGTCTATTGTTCTATATCTATGAGGCTATATGTGTAGCTCACTATATATAGTAATACTACTATTTGTGGATCTGAAACAATCTTACAGGAAGCATTGAGGGGAACTCCACCCTGGCCGCTGGTCTTCAGACTGGCTCACCAAGTGGCTCTGGGTATAAACTTCCTCCACTGTCTTCAACGTCCCGTGCTCCACCAGGACCTGAAGCCCCAAAACGTGCTGCTGGACGACTTTCTCAATGCCAAGGTGAGTCCCAGACTTTGAATTGTGTAAACCCAAAAGTTATGGACATGGGTTTCCCTTACATGTTGAAACTTGAAAATATACGGGAGTAAATAGTTTTACTGTTTTTTCAAGAGCCAAACACCAGGCCTTAAAGGACAATTCCGGCGCAAAATGAACTTAGGGGTTAATAATATGCGTACCGAGTCAAACGTTATCTGGGACATGTTTCCATGCTAATCAAATGTGTTTGTAGTTTGAAAGAAGCTAGTGTGAACAAATGATTAGCTTACAATGCTAGTATTTGGGGCACTTGGAAAATAAAAACAAATCACTATTTTATACCACTAACAAGGCTCAACATATCACCAAACCATATCACAAAATAGCATAAAGAGGGCCCCTGCATGTAAACCAAAGCATTGAGAACTTCTCTTCAATCTGAGAATCCTAAAACCTTGAGACCAAAGCTCCCCGCTGCAGCTTCAGCAATGGAATCTTTGAACATTACCCACTTAGGTTCAATTCACAGGGAAGATCCAGAAAGGTCCGTCGGAGGTTTGAGTTAAAGATCTCTCAAACAGGGGCCTCCTCTAGATGTTCCCAGTTCACCTGTGTGTCAAGGTCTTTGTCCAACCCTAACAGTCTCATGATGGCCAATGTAAATACCAACCCACAAAGAGAGTTGTGTGGAGCTCATAGTGTTAATTAGCTTTCTAGCAAATAATTTGGCTTGGATGTAACGGACGTTCATTAATATCAAAAAGTTACGCACTAAAGCTTTAATTACAGTTTAATGTAATGTTAACACATAAAGCTAAATAGTTTTTAAAAGTTTTATAATGAGTCCTGCTATGACATATTTATGACAGGTTATGTTGTTTAGGTTAATGTCAAGTTGTCATAACAAACATTTCAAAGCATGCTAACTTAGCATTAAAAGTGTCATAATTTCTAAAATGACTCTTAATGACAACAGTCATGAACATTGATAAAGACTCTGGTGAAGACTGGTTTCATGTCAGTCTTCTGCACACCCCTTCAAATAAAGTGTTACCAAATAAAGAACCTCTTCTGCCTCCTTCCTCTCTTTGCTTATTATCTCTATAGCTTACAGATTTTGGCCTTTCCCGGATTTCCTGCAGCGTCACACAAGTTCCCAAGAACGATGACCCACTAGGAGGGACGATTAACTACATGCCACCAGAGGCTTTTGAAGTATCATACAGACCTACCAGAGCCTTTGACATCTACAGGTACAAGAGCATCGACCCAGTGTTTGATTTGTCATATAATAAATAATAACTGGAGACGGGATCACTCCAGCTGCCATGCTAACAAATGTTCAGTATTGAAAACCATAGCAGGCCTCCAGAATCTAAAGAGCAGTAGCTCAGTCACCCTGGATGGTTTCAGCTCAGACACTGTGCTGGCCAGTGCTCTTATTCAATTTTACAATTGTTTTAATATTTTTGATTTTAGCAGTGAGATTGACAATTAGAGTAACCAGCTCGTAGATGTTCAACATTTTAATATAACGCAAACAGAAGTGCACAAAGCATTCCTCTCTATAAGAGTTAATAAAAGCCATGGTCCAGATAACTAATAATAGATCTGTGAGCGCATACTCAAAACCTGTGCAAAGCTATTGAGTACTCCTTTCCATTATATTTTTATAATTGAATCATTTTTATTTTAAGTCTTTAGAGGCACAATTAGTACTTGAGGTCTGGAAGGATGCTGTGGTTATCCCTGTTCCTAAATCAAACACCACTTAATGATTTTAGACCAGTAGCACTCACATCAATAGTTGGGTCATCTAGAGCAGTTCTGTGACCGTGGAGCGAAAAGGTTTGTTTCTCACTGGATTTGTTATCTATAAAGGTTAAAGAAAGAAATGAGCCGAGGTGCCCCTCACAAAAATGTGGGGACATTTTTTGGGAGCCCTATATCCAAAATGGCTGCCGTCAGCTTAGCTGGAAATTAACTTTTTAATGGTTTTGCCCACAATACAATAGTGATGACTACTGCACTACTCAGTATGACACGATGTGTCCTGCTACGACATGAACTTCCACGATAACCTTCGAAGTCATTGTGACTTCTAATGTGACTGTTATCACCACTGTTCATCACGCCCCCAACCGGCCCGTCAGACACCGCCTACCAAGAGTCTGGGTCTGCCGAGGTTTCTTCCTAAAAGGGAGTTTTTTCTTGCCACTGTCGCAATAGCCACTGCTAATGCTTGCTCTTGAGGGAATTACTGTAATTGTTGGGGTTTTGGAATTTATAGAGTGTGGTCTAGACCTACTCTATCTGTAAAGTGTCTCGAGATAACTTTTGTTATGATTTGATACTATAAATAAAATTGAATTGAATTGAATTGAATGAAAGTATTTGAAAAATTGGTGAGGTCTGAAATATTAAGACAAACAGAGCATTTATTTGACCCTCTGCAATTTGCTTATAGGGGGGTGGAAGATGCCACAGTCACTTTACTAAATTTACTCTTTAAACATTTAGATAACAATGCCAGACTTTTATTTATTGACTTCTCCTCAGCTTTTAATACAATTCAACCTCATATTTTAAACACAAGGCTGCTAGAATAGTTTGATCTGAGCAATAACCTGGTAGGCTGGATCCTCAACATTTTAACAAACAGGACGCAAAGAGTGAGAGTGAATGGCAATCTTTCTGAAAAAGTCTGTTCATCAACAGGCTTCCCACAAGGATGCGTGCTCTCACCTCTGCTTTTTATCCTGTACATAAATATGTGCCAGAGCAGGTGGGAAAACAGGACTATAATTAAATACGCAGATGACTCAGTAATTGTCAGCCTGCTCCAAGACTGTGAAACAGGTCACGGTCCAGTCGTCAATGACTTTGTTGAATGGTGTGAGGCGTCTCACCTTCAACTAAATGTAGTTAAAACAAATGACATGCTCATTGATTTTAGGAAAAAAAAAAATCCAAACACAAGAAATTACATCAATCAATGGTCAAACTGTTGAATGTGTCGATTCGTATAAATACCTGGGGATGATAATAGACTCCACATTCAAATTTGGAATTAACTGTGAAGTGGTATGTAAAAAAGGGCATCAGCACCTGTTTTGTTTGAGGAAGCTGAGTAAATTCCATGTTGATAAATCCGTCATGACCCTTTTTTATCACGCTTTTATTGAATGAGTTTTATCATTTGCACTAGCAGCCTGGTTTGGGAACCTCACTTTGAAAAATAAAAACTCACTCAACCAAATAGTAAAGTGGTCTAGCAGGCTGATTGGTGAGCCACAGCCTAAAGTGGAGACCCTGTACATAAAACAGGTACAGCGCATAACTAGTTCAATTTTAAACGACAGTTCTCATTCACTGCACACAGAGTTCCAGCTTCTACCCTCTGGGCGTAGGTTTATGATCCCCAGGTGTAAAACAAACAATGTGGTGTATTTGGTAGCGATGCTGTAATGTTGTGTTGAGAGGAATCCGCTGATGCTGTTTCTTGATTATAAAGGTTTATTTACATCAGAGAATTCAGCATGAATTTACAAGCCCTGCAGAGCCCGGAGATGAACTGTTTTCCCAATTCCCCAATGTTCCTCTGAGGTTCTGCTTTTAAGACATGGTATATATGTCCTAAACTTTGTGTAACATAGATGGGGGAGGAAACAATAATTGACCAATGGCTATCATCCTTTTGGAACCAAGCCAACAAGGGCATCCCTAATTCTAGGGGCCCCACTAATAATGCTTTCCAGATGTTTCCAGAGAGGTGTCCTCCAAAAGTAAAGTTCATTTGAGTCCTCATCCATATAGATAGTTCAGATATAGCTTACATACAAGTTATAGAATGGCAGATACAATAAGATGATAATATACTTCAGAAACAAAAACAGTTTTGTTCCTGCAGCCATTACATTGAGGAATAAGTTATAGCTATATTGTTTACTTTGTTTTTTTTTGTATGTATATACTCTTTTACTCCTTTACTTTTATATGTGTGTATGAGGAGTCTACTGCAAACAAAATCTTTTACTTTCTTTTGTTCGTATTAAATCTTTTTACTTTTATCTTATATATCTTTATGTAGGTCTATGTATTATCTTATTCTGGACCCATAAGAACTTTTTTGGTGATGTGTGATAATGTGAGGATGTGTGATAATGTGATGATGTGAGACTCTACTGCAAACAAAATCTACCTTCGGGTATAAATAAAGTAACTTGAACTTGAACTTGACAGGAAGTCAAAATATCAGTTGCTTAGTCCTTTAACAGGAGAGGGAAATGTTTTCAGGTAGAAGGGATACTAAAATGACTTCATGCAAGTTGGCGCTGTGTCTTGTGGTAGCCTGTTGCAGCAGCTCCTGTAGCCCAGACATTGAACTGCTGGCTGGGAGGTTTTGTTCCAACTATTTACTGAGGAAGCTTACGTCCGCCATAGTGATCACTGTTTACATCCCACCATCTGCTGATGCGGAGGCAGCTACTGATGTCATTCACACCACTGTCTCACTGTTACTGTTACTTTAACAGGTTTAGCTTACAGCCATCCCTTGCCTCCTGTACCACTCCACCAACCCCCTACACCCCCTCACTGCCTCCTCCCCCCCTCTCTTGCTCCCACCCATCCCCCCTAACCCCCCTGTGGTCTGCTCTCTCCCCCCACAACTACAGCACATCTCATCTCCCCCCACAGACACTTCAAGCATCCCCCCCCCACCCCCCTGCTTTTCATTCACACCTGGCCAGGTGAGGAGACAGCTGGAGAGGCTTCACCAGCGCAAGGCTGCCAGTCCGGATGGCATCAGCCCCAGGATCCTGAAGACCTGCGCCAGTCAGCTGTCTGTTATCCTCCAGTATAACTTCAAACAGAGCCTGAGCCTGCAGAGGGTGCTGCTGCTGTGGAAGATGTCCTGCCTTGTCCCGGTCCCCAAGAAGTCAACTCCCTCTGGCCTCAAAGACTACCGCCCAGTGGCTCTCACATGGCATGTGATAAAGGTGCTGGAGAGGCTGGTCTTGGCCTACCTGAGGCCGCAGGTGAGATCTTCTCTGGACCCTCTACAGTTTGCCTACCAGCCTGGTCTGGGAGTGGACGATGCTGTCCTCCATCTTCTGCAGTGAGCTCATTTGCACCTGGATGGCGTTGGCAGCACTGTGAGAATCACTTTTTTTTTTCTCCAGTGCATTCAACACCATCCAACCACTGCTACTAGGTGAGAACCTGCAGATGATCGGTGCATCCACAATCTCCTGGATCACTGACTACCTGACAGACAGACCACAGATTGTCTGTCCGGACTGTGCTGCCTCCTTTTCTGTTCACCTTATACACCACAGACTTCCAGTACAACTCAGAGTCATGTCACCTACAGAAGTCGTCTGACTCTGCAGTTGTTGGGTGTATAAGGGATGGACAGGAGGGAGAGTACAGAGCGCTGGTGGACAACTTTGTGGAGGGGTCCGGTAAGAATCACCTGCTGCTGAACATGGATAAGACCATAGAGATGGTGATTGAGTTGAGGAGAAACTGAACAGTTCCGCAGCCCCTTTGCATCCTGGGTGGAGATGTGGACATGGTTGGGGAGTACAGATACCTGGGTGTCAACATCGACAAAAGGCTGAACTGGAAAATCAACAGCACTGCTGTTTACAAGAAGGGGATGAGCAGACTATTTCCTGAGGAAGCTGAGATCCTTCAGCATGTGCAGCAGGATGTTGGAGATGTTCTACCAGTCTGTTGTTACCAGCAGGATGTTGGAGATGTTCTACCAGTCTGTTGTTACCAGCAGGATGGTAGAGATGTTCTACCAGTCTGTTGTTACCAGCAGGATGGTAGAGATGTTCTACCAATCTGTTGTTACCAGCAGGATGTTGGAGATGTTCTACCAGTCTGTTGTTACCAGCAGGATGGTAGAGATGTTCTACCAATCTGTTGTTACCAGCAGGATGTTGGAGATGTTCTACCAGTCTGTTGTGGTGTTGGAGATGTTCTACCAGTCTGTTGTGGTGTTGGAGATGTTCTACCAGTCTGTTGTGGCCAGCGCTCTGTTCTCCTCCGCCATCTGCTGGGGCAGCATCATCGGAGCCAGCGACACAAACAAACTGAAAATACTCATCAGGAAGGTTGGCTCTGTTATTGGCTGCAAACAGGAGACTTTTGAAGCTGTGTTGGGAAGAGGTCACTGAACAAACTGTTATCTATCATGGACAACCCCGACAACCCTCTCTCTCCCCCCCATACTGGTCCAACAGAGGAGCACCTTCTCTAAGAGGCTCCGACAGCTTCGATGTTGCACAGACCGCTACAAGAAATCATTCCTACCACAGGCAATACAACTTTTTAACACTTCATCACTGTTAGATAAGACTCATAGACATGACATCTGCACTAAGTGCACCTTGCACAATAGGTTTACCTACAGCTTTATCAATACTATTTAAACAGTTGTACATTTTTATTCCCAACTTGTATATATTTTCAATTATTTGTTCTTCTATTCTATCCAATTATTATTTCATGTATATCGTATTCTATAATTTCATTGTATGTTCAAAGGCGGCTGTGGCTCAGTGGTAGAGCAGTTGCCTGCCGGTCGGTAGGTTGGTGATTCGATCCTTGGTCCAGCAGTCCCATGTTGAAGTGTCCTTGGGCAAGACGCTGAACCCTGAGTTGCCCCTTATGCTGCGCATCGGAGTGTAAATGTGTGTGAATGATTATCTGACATGAAACTCTCTTTGTCTCTGTCTTTCAGTTATGGGATACTCCTTTGGTCCATTGTAACAGGGAAACAACCATATGAATGTAAGTGACTTTTGTGTCTTTAGCAGTCCCTCCAGGATTTCGTGCCTTTTATTGAGATTGTTGCAGCCCAAAATGCCTGATTTTACAGGAGATTTTGTAAAAAATGGCAAACAAAAGTTGTAATGTATTTTGTATTTTTTGTTGCAATGAAGTTGCGAATAATTTTTTGGTATAATTCTTTAAAAATCCAAAGGAAACTTATTTTGGGCAGAATAAAACTACTCTGGGCTGAGTTTTCCTATTAACCAACAAGGCTCAGCATGCTGCAAATGTTGGTATAATATGAAAATGGCTGGTGGATTTAAGACAAACAATAATAATTTATTGAATGAATAAAATTTGAACATTATGTCAGTGGCTTGTAGATCTTTACTTTGTTTGTTAATTTGCTATCCTGGCCTGAGACACATTCACACGGTTTGATCAAGTCAAGTTTATTTCATCCATAAAAATAGAAATTACAGTGCTCATCCCCACCTTAATGCCCATAGAAGGATAGAGCATGAATACAATACAATAAATACAATACAATGAAATACAAAAATACAGTACAGAAATTATAAAAGCCCCGACAGATTACTACAAGAGACCTTAGTCTATAACTATGTTCTATACCCCTACCAGTCAGATTACTACAGGAGGCCTTAGTCTGTAACTACGTTCTATAACCCTACCAGTCAGATTACTACAGGAGGCCTTAGTCTGTAACTACGTTCTATAACCCTACCAGTCAGATTACTACAGGAGACCTTAGTCTACCACTACGTTCCACAACCCTACCAGTCATATTACTACAGGAGGCCTTAGTCTACCACTACGTTCTATAACCCTACCAGTCAGATTACTACAGGAGGCCTTAGTCTGTAACTATGTTCTATAACCCTACCAGTCAGATTACTACAGGAGGCCTTAGTCTGTAACTACGTTCTATAACCCTACCAGTCAGATTACTACAGGAGGCCTTAGTCTGTAACTACGTTCTATAACCCTACCAGTCAGATTACTACAGGAGACCTTAGTCTACCACTACGTTCCACAACCCTACCAGTCATATTACTACAGGAGGCCTTAGTCTACCACTACGTTCTATAACCCTACCAGTCAGATTACTACAGGAGGCCTTAGTCTGTAACTATGTTCTATAACCCTACCAGTCAGATTACTACAGGAGGCCTTAGTCTGTAACTATGTTCTATAACCCTACCAGTCAGATTACTACAGGAGGCCTTAGTCTGTAACTACGTTATATAACCCTACCAGTCAGATTACTACAGGAGGCAATAGCGTGTCACAGGAGGCCTTAGCATGTCACAGGAGGTCTTTTGGGTAGCCTATGTCTTTTATTTATTTGAAAATTGATTCTGTTGTACTTGTATCTTATTCTATTGACTATTTTTACCATGTTTTATTGTCTATGCACATTGTAAAGCACTCTGTGACCTTGTCTGTGAAAAGCGCTGTATAAATAAAATGTACTTACTTACTTACTTACTTTAGCCTACCACTACGTTCCATAACCCTACCAGTCAGATTACTACAGGAGGACATAGTCTACCACTACGTTCTATAACTCTACCAGTCAGATTACTACAGGAGACCTTAGTCTACGACTACGTTCTATAACCCTACCCCAGTCAGATTACTACAGGAGGCCTTTGTGTATAACTACGTTCTATAACCCTACCATTCAGATTACTACAGGAGGCCTTAGCCTACCACTATGTTCTTTAACCCTACCAGTCAGATTACTACAGGAGAACTTAGTCTACCACTACGTTATATAACCCTACCAGTCAGATTACTACAGGAGGCCATAGCGAGTCACAGGAGGCCTTAGCATGTCACAGGAGGCCTTATTCTAACACTATGTTCTAAACCACTACCAGTCAGATTACCACAGGAAGATTTAGTGTGTCACAGGAGGTCTTTTGGGTAGCCTATGTCTTTTATTTATTTGAAAATTGATTCTTTTGTACTTGTATCTTATTCTATTGACTATTTTTACCATGTTTTATTGTCTATGCACATTGTAAAGCACTTTGTGACCTTGTCTGTGAAAAGCGCTGTATAAATAAAATGTACTTACTTACTTACTTACTTACTTTCTTTAGCCTACCACTACGTTCCATAACCCTACCAGTCAGATTACTACAGGAGACCTTAGTCTACCACTACGTTCCATAACCCTAACAGTCAGATTACTACAGGAGGCCTTAGTCTACCACTACGTTCCATAACCCTACCAGTCAGATTAATACAGGAGACCTTAGTCTACCACTACGTTCCATAACCCTAACAGTCAGATTACTACAGGAGGCCTTAGTCTACCACTCGTTCCATAACCCTACCAGTCAGATTAATACAGGAGGCCTTAGTCTACCACTACGTTCCATAACCCTACCAGTCAGATTAATACAGGAGGCCTTAGTCTACCACTACGTTCTATAACCCTAACAGTCAGATTAATACAGGAGACCTTAGTCTACCACTACGTTCTATAACCCTACCAGTCAGATTACTACAGGAGACCTTAGTCTAGAACTACGTTCTATAACCCTAACAGTCAGATTAATACAGGAGACCTTAGTCTACCACTACTTTCTATAACCCTAACAGTCAGATTACTACAGGAGACCTTAGTCTACCACTACATTCTATAACCCTAACAGTCAGATTACTACAGGAGACCTTAGCCTACCACTACGTTTTATAACCCTACCAGTTAGATTACTACAGGAGACCTTAGTCTACCACTACGTTTTATAACCCTACCAGTTAGATTACTACAGGAGACCTTAGTCTACCACTACGTTCTATAACCCTACCAGTTAGATTACTACAGGAGACCTTAGTCTACCACTACGTTTTATAACCCTACCAGTTAGATTACTACAGGAGACCTTAGTCTACCACTACGTTTTATAACCCTACCAGTTAGATTACTACAGGAGACCTTAGTCTAGAACTACGTTCTATAACCCTACCAGTCAGATTACTACAGGAGACCTTAGTCTACTACTACGTTCTATAACCATACCAGTCAGATTACTACAGGAGGCCTTAGTCTACCACTACGTTCTATAACCCTACCAGTTAGATTTCTCAAGGAGGTCTTAGTCTACCACTACGTTCTATAACCCTACCAGTCAGATTACTACAGGAGACCTTAGTCTACCACTACGTTCTATAACCCTACCAGTCAGATTACTACAGGAGACCTTAGCCTACCACTACGTTCTATAACCATACCAGTCAGATTACTACAGGAGGTCTTAGTCTACCACTACGTTTTATAACCCTACCAGTTAGATTACTACAGGAGACCTTAGTCTACCACTACGTTCTATAACCCTACCAGTCAGATTACTACAGGTCTTAGTCTACCACTACGTTCTATAACCCTACCAGTCAGATTACTACAGGAGACCTTAGCCTACCACTACGTTTTATAACCCTACCAGTTAGATTACTACAGGAGACCTTAGTCTACCACTACGTTTTATAACCCTACCAGTTAGATTACTACAGGAGACCTTAGTCTACCACTACGTTCTATAACCCTACCAGTTAGATTACTACAGGAGACCTTAGTCTACCACTACGTTTTATAACCCTACCAGTTAGATTACTACAGGAGACCTTAGTCTACCACTACGTTTTATAACCCTACCAGTTAGATTACTACAGGAGACCTTAGTCTAGAACTACGTTCTATAACCCTACCAGTCAGATTACTACAGGAGACCTTAGTCTACTACTACGTTCTATAACCATACCAGTCAGATTACTACAGGAGGCCTTAGTCTACCACTACGTTCTATAACCCTACCAGTTAGATTACTCAAGGAGGTCTTAGTCTACCACTACGTTCTATAACCCTACCAGTCAGATTACTACAGGAGACCTTAGTCTACCACTACGTTCTATAACCATACCAGTCAGATTACTACAGGAGACCTTAGTCTACCACTACGTTCTATAACCCTACCAGTCAGATTACTACAGGAGACCTTAGCCTACCACTACGTTCTATAACCATACCAGTCAGATTACTACAGGAGGTCTTAGTCTACCACTACGTTTTATAACCCTACCAGTTAGATTACTACAGGAGACCTTAGTCTACCACTACGTTCTATAACCCTACCAGTCAGATTACTACAGGTCTTAGTCTACCACTACGTTCTATAACCCTACCAGTCAGATTACTACAGGAGACCTTAGTCTACTACTACGTTCTATAACCATACCAGTCAGATTACTACAGGAGGCCTTAGTCTACCACTACGTTTTATAACCCTACCAGTTAGATTACTACAGGAGACCTTAGTCTACCACTACGTTCTATAACCCTACCAGTCAGATTACTACAGGAGGCCTTAGCCTACCACTACGTTCTATAACCCTACCAGTTAGATTACTACAGGAGGCCTTAGTCTACCACTACGTTCGATAACCCTACCAGTGAGATTACTACAGGAGGCCTTAGTCTATAACTACGTGCTATAACCCTACCAGTCAGATTACTACAGGAGGCCTTTGTCTTCCACTATGTTCTTTAACCCTACCAGTCAGAATACTACAGGAGAACTTAGTCTACCACTACGTTATATAACCCTACCAGTCAGATTACTACAGGAGGCCATAGCGAGTCACAGGAGGCCTTAGCATGTCACAGGAGGCCTTATTCTACCACTATGTTCTAAACCACTACCAGTCAGATTACCACAGGAAGATTTAGTGTGTCACAGGAGGTCTTTTGGGTAGCCTATGTCTTTTATTTATTTGAAAATTGATTCTGTTGTACTTGTATCTTATTCTATTGACTATTTTTACCATGTTTTATTGTCTATGCACATTGTAAAGCACTTTGTGACCTTGTCTGTGAAAAAGCGCTGTATAAATAAAATGTACTTACTTACTTACTTACTTACTTACTTTCTTTAGCCTACCACTACGTTCCATAACCCTACCAGTCAGATTACTACAGGAGACCTTAGTCTACCACTACGTTCCATAACCCTACCAGTCAGATTACTACAGGAGACCTTAGTCTACCACTACGTTCTATAACCCTACCAGTCAGATTACTACAGGAGGTCTTAGTCTACCACTACGTTCTATAACCCTACCAGTTAGATTACTCCAGGAGGTCTTAGTCTACTACTACGTTCTATAACCATACCAGTCAGATTACTACAGGAGACCTTTGTCTAGCACTACGTTCTATAACCCTACCAGTCAGATTACTACAGGAGACCTTAGTCTAGAACTACGTTCTATAACCATAGCAGTTAGATTACTACAGGAGGCCTTAGCCTACCACTACGTTCTATAACCCTACCAGTTAGATTACTACAGGAGACCTTAGTCTAGAACTACGTTCTATAACCATAGCAGTTAGATTACTACAGGAGGCCTTAGCCTACCACTACGTTCTATAACCCTACCAGTTAGATTACTCCAGGAGGTCTTAGTCTACTACTACGTTCCATAACCATACCAGTCAGATTACTACAGGAGGTCTTAGTCTACCACTACGTTCTATACCCCTACCAGTTAGATTACTACAGGAGACCTTAGTCTACCACTACGTTCTATAACCCTACCAGTTAGATTACTACGGGAGGCCTTAGCCTACCACTACGTTCTATTACCCTAACAGTTAGATTACTACAGGAGACCTTAGTCTACCACTACGTTCTTTAATCCTACCAGTCAGATTAATACAGGAGGCCTTTGTCTACCACTACGTTATATAACCCTACCAGTCAGATTACTACAGGAGGCAATAGCGTGTCACAGGAGGCCTTAGCATGTCACAGGAGGTCTTTTGGGTAGCCTATGTCTTTTATTTATTTGAAAATTGATTCTGTTGTACTTGTATCTTATTCTATTGACTATTTTTACCATGTTTTATTGTCTATGCACATTGTAAAGCACTCTGTGACCTTGTCTGTGAAAAGCGCTGTATAAATAAAATGTACTTACTTACTTACTTACTTTAGCCTACCACTACGTTCCATAACCCTACCAGTCAGATTACTACAGGAGGACATAGTCTACCACTCGTTCTATAACTCTACCAGTCAGATTACTACAGGAGACCTTAGTCTACGACTCACGTTCTATAACCCTACCCCAGTCAGATTACTACAGGAGGCCTTTGTGTATAACTACGTTCTATAACCCTACCATTCAGATTACTACAGGAGGCCTTAGCCTACCACTATGTTCTTTAACCCTACCAGTCAGATTACTACAGGAGAACTTAGTCTACCACTACGTTATATAACCCTACCAGTCAGATTACTACAGGAGGCCATAGCGAGTCACAGGAGGCCTTAGCATGTCACAGGAGGCCTTATTCTAACACTATGTTCTAAACCACTACCAGTCAGATTACCACAGGAAGATTTAGTGTGTCACAGGAGGTCTTTTGGGTAGCCTATGTCTTTTATTTATTTGAAAATTGATTCTTTTGTACTTGTATCTTATTCTATTGACTATTTTTACCATGTTTTATTGTCTATGCACATTGTAAAGCACTTTGTGACCTTGTCTGTGAAAAGCGCTGTATAAATAAAATGTACTTACTTACTTACTTACTTACTTTCTTTAGCCTACCACTACGTTCCATAACCCTACCAGTCAGATTACTACAGGAGACCTTAGTCTACCACTACGTTCCATAACCCTAACAGTCAGATTACTACAGGAGGCCTTAGTCTACCACTACGTTCCATAACCCTACCAGTCAGATTAATACAGGAGACCTTAGTCTACCACTACGTTCCATAACCCTAACAGTCAGATTACTACAGGAGGCCTTAGTCTACCACTACGTTCCATAACCCTACCAGTCAGATTAATACAGGAGGCCTTAGTCTACCACTACGTTCCATAACCCTACCAGTCAGATTAATACAGGAGGCCTTAGTCTACCACTACGTTCTATAACCCTAACAGTCAGATTAATACAGGAGACCTTAGTCTACCACTACGTTCTATAACCCTACCAGTCAGATTACTACAGGAGACCTTAGTCTAGAACTACGTTCTATAACCCTAACAGTCAGATTAATACAGGAGACCTTAGTCTACCACTACTTTCTATAACCCTAACAGTCAGATTACTACAGGAGACCTTAGTCTACCACTACATTCTATAACCCTAACAGTCAGATTACTACAGGAGACCTTAGCCTACCACTACGTTTTATAACCCTACCAGTTAGATTACTACAGGAGACCTTAGTCTACCACTCGTTTTATAACCCTACCAGTTAGATTACTACAGGAGACCTTAGTCTACCACTACGTTCTATAACCCTACCAGTTAGATTACTACAGGAGACCTTGGTCTACCACTACGTTTTATAACCCTACCAGTTAGATTACTACAGGAGACCTTAGTCTACCACTACGTTTTATAACCCTACCAGTTAGATTACTACAGGAGACCTTAGTCTAGAACTACGTTCTATAACCCTACCAGTCAGATTACTACAGGAGACCTTAGTCTACTACTACGTTCTATAACCATACCAGTCAGATTACTACAGGAGGCCTTGGTCTACCACTACGTTCTATAACCCTACCAGTTAGATTTCTCAAGGAGGTCTTAGTCTACCACTCACGTTCTATAACCCTACCAGTCAGATTACTACAGGAGACCTTAGTCTACCACTACGTTCTATAACCCTACCAGTCAGATTACTACAGGAGACCTTAGCCTACCACTACGTTCTATAACCATACCAGTCAGATTACTACAGGAGGTCTTAGTCTACCACTACGTTTTATAACCCTACCAGTTAGATTACTACAGGAGACCTTAGTCTACCACTACGTTCTATAACCCTACCAGTCAGATTACTACAGGTCTTAGTCTACCACTACGTTCTATAACCCTACCAGTCAGATTACTACAGGAGACCTTAGCCTACCACTACGTTTTATAACCCTACCAGTTAGATTACTACAGGAGACCTTAGTCTACCACTACGTTTTATAACCCTACCAGTTAGATTACTACAGGAGACCTTAGTCTACCACTACGTTCTATAACCCTACCAGTTAGATTACTACAGGAGACCTTAGTCTACCACTACGTTTTATAACCCTACCAGTTAGATTACTACAGGAGACCTTAGTCTACCACTACGTTTTATAACCCTACCAGTTAGATTACTACAGGAGACCTTAGTCTAGAACTACGTTCTATAACCCTACCAGTCAGATTACTACAGGAGACCTTAGTCTACTACTACGTTCTATAACCATACCAGTCAGATTACTACAGGAGGCCTTAGTCTACCACTACGTTCTATAACCCTACCAGTTAGATTACTCAAGGAGGTCTTAGTCTACCACTACGTTCTATAACCCTACCAGTCAGATTACTACAGGAGACCTTAGTCTACCACTACGTTCTATAACCATACCAGTCAGATTACTACAGGAGACCTTAGGTCTACCACTCGTTCTATAACCCTACCAGTCAGATTACTACAGGAGACCTTAGCCTACCACTACGTTCTATAACCATACCAGTCAGATTACTACAGGAGGTCTTAGTCTACCACTACGTTTTATAACCCTACCAGTTAGATTACTACAGGAGACCTTAGTCTACCACTACGTTCTATAACCCTACCAGTCAGATTACTACAGGTCTTAGTCTACCACTACGTTCTATAACCCTACCAGTCAGATTACTACAGGAGACCTTAGTCTACTACTACGTTCTATAACCATACCAGTCAGATTACTACAGGAGGCCTTAGTCTACCACTACGTTTTATAACCCTACCAGTTAGATTACTACAGGAGACCTTAGTCTACCACTCGTTCTATAACCCTACCAGTCAGATTACTACAGGAGGCCTTAGCCTACCACTACGTTCTATAACCCTACCAGTTAGATTACTACAGGAGGCCTTAGTCTACCACTACGTTCGATAACCCTACCAGTGAGATTACTACAGGAGGCCTTAGTCTATAACTACGTGCTATAACCCTACCAGTCAGATTACTACAGGAGGCCTTTGTCTTCCACTATGTTCTTTAACCCTACCAGTCAGAATACTACAGGAGAACTTAGTCTACCACTACGTTATATAACCCTACCAGTCAGATTACTACAGGAGGCCATAGCGAGTCACAGGAGGCCTTAGCATGTCACAGGAGGCCTTATTCTACCACTATGTTCTAAACCACTACCAGTCAGATTACCACAGGAAGATTTAGTGTGTCACAGGAGGTCTTTTGGGTAGCCTATGTCTTTTATTTATTTGAAAATTGATTCTGTTGTACTTGTATCTTATTCTATTGACTATTTTTACCATGTTTTATTGTCTATGCACATTGTAAAGCACTTTGTGACCTTGTCTGTGAAAAGCGCTGTATAAATAAAATGTACTTACTTACTTACTTACTTACTTACTTTCTTTAGCCTACCACTACGTTCCATAACCCTACCAGTCAGATTACTACAGGAGACCTTAGTCTACCACTACGTTCCATAACCCTACCAGTCAGATTACTACAGGAGACCTTAGTCTACCACTACGTTCTATAACCCTACCAGTCAGATTACTACAGGAGGTCTTAGTCTACCACTACGTTCTATAACCCTACCAGTTAGATTACTCCAGGAGGTCTTAGTCTACTACTACGTTCTATAACCATACCAGTCAGATTACTACAGGAGACCTTTGTCTAGCACTACGTTCTATAACCCTACCAGTCAGATTACTACAGGAGACCTTAGTCTAGAACTACGTTCTATAACCATAGCAGTTAGATTACTACAGGAGGCCTTAGCCTACCACTACGTTCTATAACCCTACCAGTTAGATTACTACAGGAGACCTTAGTCTAGAACTACGTTCTATAACCATAGCAGTTAGATTACTACAGGAGGCCTTAGCCTACCACTACGTTCTATAACCCTACCAGTTAGATTACTCCAGGAGGTCTTAGTCTACTACTACGTTCCATAACCATACCAGTCAGATTACTACAGGAGGTCTTAGTCTACCACTACGTTCTATACCCCTACCAGTTAGATTACTACAGGAGACCTTAGTCTACCACTACGTTCTATAACCCTACCAGTTAGATTACTACGGGAGGCCTTAGCCTACCACTACGTTCTATTACCCTAACAGTTAGATTACTACAGGAGACCTTAGTCTACCACTACGTTCTTTAATCCTACCAGTCAGATTACTACAGGAGGTCTTAGCCTACCACTACATTCCATAACCCTGCCAGTATAATTAGCATTAAGAGGGTGACCCGGTTCCCTCGTTACTATCCAGGTGGTCATCACATACTTGATCCACTGTATTTAACTCTCCTACCATTTTTCCAGCCCTTTTAGTCCCTCTATCAATCCTGGCCTTCTCAGTTGCCCCAGCATCCCCCCCCCAACCCACCACACAGTAACTCCAAACACAACATATCACTGACATAAAAAACATTCTCACAACATCAGACTTCACCTTAAAGGACTGCAACTTCCTCATACAGTATACTGTACACGTGGACTTAATCTTTTCATCAACAAGTCAACATAATCTGACCATGTTAGCCTATCATTAACGACAAAGCCCAAATACTTTTGTGTTCACCCTTTCTACTACTGAACCTTTGATTTCCACTGCCTCAGCTATCATCTTATTTCTCCTGTAATCAATTACTAATTCTTTAGTTTTCTCAACGTTGAGTTCTAGGAAATGAGTTTCGCAATAATCAACAAAAGCTTCTATCTCATTTTGATAATGACTATAGTCTTCATTTTCAATTAACCCAATGAGCGCTGTGTCGTCAGCAAATTTAACAACTTGACAGCTTGCCTGCTGTGGACGGTAGACTGCAGTATAAATGGTAAAAAGAAATGATGATAAAACAGGTCCCTGAGGTGAACCTGTGTTTATTACGATCTTGTCTGACTTAACTTTTGAGTTTAGCTTAACAAATTGAGACCTGTTCTCTAAGAAATTTAGAATGAAAGAAATAAATACACCTGGAACATTCATCATGAAAAGCTTATTTTCTATGATGTGTGGTTGTATCGTATTGAACGCTGAGCTAAAATCATAGTAGGCCTACAGAATTCTAACTCACTGTCCCCCTGCATCCAGGTGAGAATAGACACTGTCCAGTTTACAGACAATAACATCCTCTGTTCCTCTCCCTTTCTGATAAGCAAATTGACAGGGGTCAAGATACTGGTCCACATGAGGCTTCAGACTATTAAAGGGGTGATAGAATGATTATATAGGGTATTTTAGACTGTTCCTTAAGGTCTCCTAATGGGGTATGTAACATTGGTTGGGCTGAAAATTGCCCGAATGCTATTTTATTAGGCCCCTAACTACCCTGTGAATATGTCTCTATTTGGAACAAGAGCTTTTCTTCCAAATATGGTATGCTCATGAATATTTAGAATGAGCTGCACGCTGATTGGTTTGAGCAAACTACATAGAAACACATGGGAGACTCGGCAGCAGGTCTCATATTTCAGACATTGCAAAGTTCTACATTGTTTGTCGGGCTATTTCGTTATTAAATTCACTTCTGAGACTTTTTAAAGCGAGAAATCGACTATATAAAGCTCAAATTTGGGCCTTTTACGAAAATTGATGGCAAATTGCAAATTTAGTAAGACTGTGTCGGAGTTCAGCGGCCGGTGCTGCCTGTGTTGCTGCCTCGCCGCCCGGCCGGCCTTCCTTCACAGACCCCGGCCTGCTATGAGGTACTTGGAGCTCCGTCACGACTGGCAGCCCACAGAACTCCATATCCGCGCAAAGTCACCGTCTTTTGGGCTAATGACTACCAAATGTTGCTGCCCTGACAGAGCTCCAGGGCCTGCAGCTGGGGAAATACACGCCTCTTGTCCGCGAGTCTCATTGATAGAGCCCGCGGTGAGCTGGAGTCCATCAATGAGAGCTAGCTAGCCTCCTCCTAACAAGACCTCTGAAATTCACAAAAATTGAAATCGGACAAGTGTTAGCTAAGCTTTGTAAGACATTGGGGTAGATGTTATATAAGTGGCGTGACGAAATTCAAACTGTGCAGTGTCTGGAATATGAGATTCTGTCGCGTTTCTAATATGTGTGTATTGGGGATTCGCTCAACCAATCAGCGCGCAGCTCATCTAAATATTCATGAGCATACCATATTTGGAAGAAAAGCTCTTGTTACAAATAGGGCCAAAACACAGGGATGCATAAGGGCCAATAAAATATCAACCAGGCCATTTTCAGCCCAACTAATGTTACATACCCCATTAGGAGACCATAAGGAACAGTGTGAAATACCCTATATAATCATTCTATCACCCCTTTAAGTTTAGATGGCGCTGCCTGACAGCAAATGTCAATGTGGTGCTGCCAGTAATATGTGAAATAAATAATTACAGTGCTTTTACTTTTCATATATGTTCAAACAATTCTTTAGGACAGCATGTATTTCCTACTGCTACTCAACGCTAGGCCTGATCTAAACGCAATTCTTTTTACATAATCACAATTTCTTTGTTTAACCGCAATTAATTGCTGACATAAGCTAAGGAATATGACTGTTGATGGTAATTGTCAATTTTATGTTCATTTAAGAACAAAATATGTTATTTTATGTTATTTTATTATTTTATGTACCCACCACCTTTTTTGGAAAACCTTGAGTTCAATTTAGTTAAAAAAAATAAAGTTCATAACACATAATTCTTGAGCGACAGATTTTAACAAATCCACAAAAATCTCTATCCCCACAGGGCCAGCACAAACACAGCCGCTCTGCTGCTGCGCTGGCTACCCGCTTCTCTGTTCACAACCCTGCAACAACCGTAACGTTGGGATACGTGCTAGGTTGGGGAAGGGGTGGGTGGGTGGCACGTGTTTGCCAAATGGAACTTCTTATCTTGTCAAAGCTTCCTTCTTCATAAAACGTGTCGGACATCATCACATTTTTGTATACATTTTTATTTGTTTACATTAGTAAGTAACAGGACAGCATCTTTCAAAACGTGAAATGTGTCATTGTACCCAGCACCTCTGAAAATAGACATCCGAATGCGTCTCTGTCCTTAGCACATTTCAAACCAAACTGACGCCCGTGGATTCATTTGTTCGATAAGTGATACATGAATACATTTGACTAAAAGAGAGTTATTTTGTTAATCGTAATTATTTCTGAGACAATTAATTGTACAGTCAAATTTGGAATTGTTACAGCTCTATTTACTTACCTTACAATAGCAGGTGGCAGAGTTGTCCCATTTAGCAGGATTTAACCTGAACCTTTACATAAGCATCAGTCCAGACCATCTATTCAGGTATTACCAAGGTCTCATTTAACCTCAAGGCCACTCTGACAGACTTTTTAATTCTTCCTCAAATGTAGATGCAAAGCCTGCCTTAGTGATGTTGCGCATCCCGCTGGGAGACCGCCCAAAACTGGATGATATCAAGGGTGATGCTGCCGGGTTGAGAGAGTTGACAGGACTCATGAAGAGATGCTGGGACAATGAACCTAAATAAAGGCCTAACGCCCTTGGTGAGAACACTACTTAATTTACCTCTGAAACTGAAAAATAGCTTGTGATACCGGGCTCTAACGTTACATTATTTATGTTGTGTACAACAGAGTGTACAACTGAGACAGAACAACTGTTCAAGATGCACGAACATGAACTCAATGACGCTGTCCATGAAGTGCTGAAGAAACTGGTGAGGAACAAATCTCTTCATAAATACTCAAGTCACACTGAGACGCTATAAGACTTCGACACAATGCAGCAAATCATTGATTTTATCATTGTGTGACTGGCTCTTTCTCTTTCTCTTTCCAGGACCAAAAGGAAGGTAATCTCAAGTTATCTCAAGACACTTTACAGATAGACTAGGTCTAGATCACACTCTATAATTTACAAAGACCCAACAATTCCAGTAAATCCCCCAAGAGCAAGCATTTACTGCGACAGTGGCGAGGAAAAACTCCCAGGTCTGTATTTATAAACCACTATTGTCTGGGTCCAGACCTTTGAATCTGTCTGACGCCAAGTTTACTGATTAATCATCTGAGATTGTGACATAAAGTAGAGGTTTCTCGGATAAAAAAACATTGAGTCTGGCCAGAACATCAGTCAAGTTTTACCGTCCGGCCCTGTCTGTCTTTACTGTTTACTTTGCTGCATACTCTGGCCAATCACAACCAAGTTAGTTAAAGTTGTGTTTACCCCATAGGCTCCATCATAGCTAAATAGGTTTTACACTGAATGACTCGTTTCACAAAAATAATTTATACAATTGAGTCCGATAACATTTTCGAAAGTCCAGAAGAGTGATGATCCTTCTGGACTGTTCTACTTCCTTTGACACAGAGAACCACCAGATCCTCTTTTCCACCTTCAGGATCTGGGTGTCTCAGGCTCTGCACTCTCTCTGCTCACATCTTACCTCTAAGAACACATCCAAATTTGGTCCGACCAAAAGAGGTAGTCAAGCTGAACCATGGTCCGGCTTGTTTCTAGTGTGAAAGCATTTTTTTGAAGGTTGAGACTTTGGGACCAAATACAGGAAACTCTGACAGGATATCTTTGTGTTATAAGAACAACAAAGCTCCTTTAAGAACAGCTCAGAGCTGAGTGTGAACATGAGAGAGAGACGGTGTCAGCGCTCAGAGCAGACAGCTGTCGGCTATCAAAGCAGAGAATACATCAGCAGTTTACTTGTTAAGTGGTAGTAAATGTACAGCGTAGGTTTCACTTTGTCT
Organism: Perca flavescens; assembly: GCF_004354835.1. Lineage (NCBI taxonomy): Eukaryota > Metazoa > Chordata > Actinopteri > Perciformes > Percidae > Perca > Perca flavescens. The sequence continues at coordinate 42,484,035 of NC_041333.1, forward strand.
CTGAATGAATTCTGCAGCAGTAAAGTTCCCATGTCTCACTTCTCAACAACGCAACAAAACAGAAAGAGCTGGGGCAGCACGGGGAGAGCAGCAGTCAGCTGGACAACCTCCGACACAGAGAGAGGAGACGAGAGGACAGGGAAGCCCGTCTACAGACCAGACACTAAGAGACGAGCCGACAGGACAAGGTAAACTTTATTATCCACAAGTGGGAAAATCATGTGGTCACCATTACATGCTCCATTGTAAAACAGCTTACTGCATAACATTAAAAACATAAGTTCAAAACATTAAAAGAAAGAAAAACAAGGACAAGACAGACAAAGCAGTAAGAACATTGAAGAAACATGACAAGCATGTTTGTTGAAGTTTTTGGTCCCGGTGGTCACTACGTTCTAGTCTGTGTGCTCTAGGCAATCTGGCAGTGCCTCGAATGCAGCAGCAGACGAACTCTTACCCTCCACCTTTCTGACTTTCTCAGCCTGGACACATAGGCGGCCATCAGTTTGATCATGTTGTGATCCCAGTTCCCTAAACCGGGCAGAGCTTTAGATTAGACCGCGTCCTGGATATTTCCATAGCGCTGGTCGAGGCAGGCTGTGTCGTGGGTGGGACAGGTGACATATTGCTGGTATACATATTACGGTTTTGTTATTTACTCAGATGGCTTTTCCTTCCTCAGCTAAGCACACAACAAATTCTCTTCCCAGTCTGAAACACAGGTAAATGTAAATGGACTGTATTTATATAGCGCTTTCCTAGTCTTAAGCTGCTTACACATATAGCCGACGGCCGACCGTTGACAGAAAAGCCAGTCGAGATGATCAGTCTCCCCGTGTTGGTCCAAAAAGTGCCACAGAACACACCAACAAGACGAGAGGAGACGAGACGTAATACATCTCTATAACAGCAGGCGGCGCTAGTCTGTATTGTTGCCTGAGAAATGAAAACCGGCAGCTGATTGGACGAACGCGTCACATGGGTTTGGTTTTCTCCGGAAATTCCAAGGGGGTAAGCTTCGCTTCATAACGCGAACCTCCGATGGCGCCATTTTGTTGCTACGAAGCGATCACCTCTTGTTAGCATTACACTGACCGCCATTTTTTTTTTACGTCACTTGACTGCGAATACCTTTACATCTGAAGCGTTTAAAGACTCTATTTCTCCGTTGTTTATTTCTAAAGAAACACGACGATGTATAAAAGGCTCCATTACCTCGTAGCTCACGTTATGGCTCCGTAGCAGACGCTTTTATAAAAATAGGCTAACGATTGGGTCATAACCACGAGACTTACTGTCACACAGTAGAGGAATTACCGTATAGTACAGGAGAAGCTCACAGGCAGTTTGGACTTCCATTAGCTGTTTAGGTTTAATTACTAATGTTTACTATCATGTTCCCCTGCTGGAGCTGCTCCCCCCGCGACCCAACACCGGATAAGCGGACGAAGATGGATGGATGGATGGAACTAGCATGTTAGTGATCAGTAATTAGCCTGTGTCTATGTTATCTCCTTACATATACCTACACTCTCCGTCTCTCTAAGATTGGGAATGATTGAGATTTCTCTCGGCACAGCTACCAGAAGACTTCACACTTTCAGACACGTTGCTCACGTCACATCTACGTTGTCTCCGTCAGTTGGAGGCTGCTCAGTAAAGCAAGAGATCACCGGAAAAGAGCTTCTAATATCCTTCACTGGTCTCCGTCCAGAGCAACGGGGTCTATTGGTCCATTATATACTGTCTATGGGAAATTCAAAGCCAGACTGCCATGGCGACTCGTTCAGAATCCGATCTCATATTATACTAAAATAGTTCACCGAAAAAACGTGTGAAGACAGAAATAGGCCGTGCAGCTGCTGAATCTGTCTTCATTTCAGATCAACAAAGGTCAGTTTAAAAGAGTTTCCTCAGATTTTGAGAGACTGTAGTCACCTCATCCTGCTCGTCATTTCCGGGTGAGTCCCGACTGCCCCCCGACTGAACATGTCAGGTCGGCCAAAATGAACGCCGACAGCCCCCCAGACTGACGACGGCACGGGACACACCAAACAGACTCGAGTCCCCGACCTCGCCAGACTGTCAGACGGCTGATAATCGGCTAAGTGTGACCCGGCTTTTAGTCTTTATCATCTCATCTGGTTGCAAAAAACCAAATGGTCAAACTCAAGGTTTCAAAACTGCTGTCCACTAATTAGGTCCTGTTTGCATGTGTGTGGACTCGGCCAGTGTGTGTGTAATGTTTAAAACAACAGAGTGAAAATGTAATGTATCCTCCTTGGATTAATAAAATATGACTTCTTCATCTTCTAGTGGAAGAGATCCAACAGGGCATGAGAGGATTGGATGTATCTGCTGTGGACCCTCTCAGGTATGAACACACAACAAGAGCTCTAACTCTGCAGGTGTCTCTGATTTCTTGTCCTTCAGCTGAAGAACTTCTTTCAGAGGAGAGAGTAGACCTGAGTTAGGAAACACATACAGAAGGTTCCCATGGAAACATCAAAAATCATTCTCATTTAGTCCTGTTAGCAGCATGGCTCTAGGAATAGTTATGTTGGTCCACCACTTTGTTCCAGTCTGAAATATCTCAACAACTCCTAAATATGTTAAGATAATATCTTAATTATTAACATTTCTTCCCCAGAGGATTGATCCATAGTGATCCTCTGAATCACCAGCAGGTTTACACTTTTGGTGAAAACATCTTATCATCTATTGGATGGATTTTAATGTTATTCTGTAATTCTGACTTTCTGTCTAGCGCCATCGTCAGGTCAACTTAAAAGTATTTTCCCCATAAAACACCTTTTCTTGAGATGATTAGGTATTGTCCTTATAGATAAACCATAGTCACGTTAATAATTAGAGTAGATGTAGAAATTTAATGTTTATGAATGTGTTTACTACTGTTGCCAGGCAGCCAGCTTTTCTTTACCTCCTCTCTCGACTTCTTCTCTACTACTTACTTATAAACAGATGATGATGTTGTTTGTACCCCCCCGTGATGTTTCAGAGAGAAACAAACAATGTGATGAGCAGAAATGTCTCCGAGCATATTTCACATTGTGTTTTATCATGTGGGAGGAGATTAATGAAACCAGAGCAGATCAGTGATGTCTGTGTCTCTTATTATTTCTACATTATTTTCCCATTCCTCTGAGATACCAGAGACCAGTTAACTGGTTACTGGTATCTAACCAGTGACCAGTTAACTGAGATGAGTTTCTCTGTCTCTCTGACAGACTGAGGAACATCATGTCTAACAGCAGTTAGGACTCATGTTGATAGAAACTCATTCTGACTCTGTTTCTTCCTCCAGGGTCCAGAGGAGTGATCTGATGAGATGTAAGTCTGTTAGTTTCTCTTTAAATACACAGCTGATAGTTTCTCTTCATTACAACATTACTGACAGTAACAGTGGAGGATCTAGAACATTTAACATGGGGTGGCAAAGGGGTAGTGAGACATCTTGGAAGGGGAACCCCCATATGTAAACACACTACTACACCCTGATACACACTGCTAACACATTACATATCAGCCTCCTCTTCCTCACTGTCATCTTCATCTTCCTCCTCCTGATCACTCTCTGCCTCTGTCTCTCTCTCTGAATCTACAGCCTCCTCTTCCTCCTTGTCATCTTCATCTTCCTCCTCCTGATCACTCTCTGCCTCTGTCTCTCTCTCTGAATCTACAGCCTCCTCTTCCTCCCTGTGTCATCTTCATCTTCCTCCTACTGATCACTCTCTGCCTCTGTCCCTCTCTCTGAATCTACAGCCTCCTCTTCCTCACTGTCATTATCATCTTCCTCCTCCTGATCACTCTCTGCCTCTGTCCCTCTCTCTGAATCTACAGCCTCCTCTTCCTCAGTGTCATCTTCATCTTTCTGTGTTGTAACGTCGGCGAAATGCCGTCCCTCTGTAAACACTGTGTGTGTGTGTGTGTGTGTGTGTGTGTGTGTGTGTGTGAGAGAGTGTGTGTGTTTGTATGTGTGTGTGTGAGAGAGTGTATGTGTTTGTGTGTGTGTGTGTGTGTGTGAGAGAGTGTGTGTGTTTGTTGTGTGTGTGTGTGAGAGAGTGTGTGTGTTTGTGTGTGTGTGTGAGAGAGTGTGTGTGTTTGTATGTGTGTGTGTGAGAGAGTGTGTGTGTTTGTGTGTGTGTGTGTGTGAGTGTGTGTGTTTGTGTGTGTGTGTGTGTGAGAGAGTGTGTGTGTTTGTGTTTGAGAGAGTGTGTGTGTTTGTGTGTGTGTGTGTGTGTGTGTGTGTGTGTGTGTGTCTGTGTGTGTGTGTGTGTGTGTCTGTGTGTGTGTCTGTGTCTGTGTGTGTCTGTGTCTGTGTCTGTCTGTCTGTCTGTCTGTCTGTGTGTGTGTGTGTGTGTGTGTGTGTGTGTGTGCACTCAGCATGTTTATAATCTATAAACATGCTTTATAAACCAGTTATTAATTATTAATTATTAAATACCATTAACAGTATAATAATGATTATCTAAAGATTAACTAAAGATGTTATTAATAACTACAGCTGTGTTGTGTCTCCTTCTCTCCGTCAGATTCCTGTGAACTCACACTGGACACCAACACAATGAACAGAAACCTCAAACTGTCTGACAACAACAGGAAGGTGACATTAGTGATGAAGGAGGAGCAGTCATATCCTGATCATCCAGAGAGGTTTGACGTGTGTCCTCAGCTGCTGTGTAGAGATGGTCTGACTGATCGCTGTTACTGGGAGGTAGAGACAAGTGGAAAGGTTTTTATATCAGTGAGTTACAGAGGAATCAACAGGAAAGGAAACAGTCATGACTGTTTGCTTGGATTTAATGATCAGTCCTGGAGTCTGACCTGCTCTGATGGTTTTTACTTTGTCCGTCACAATAACATAGTAGCAAACGTCTCCTCCTCCCCCACCTCTGGTAGAGTAGCAGTGTATGTGGACTGTCCTGCTGGCTCTCTGTCCTTCTACTCAGTCTCCTCTGACTCACTGATCCACCTCTACACCTTCAACACCACATTCACTCAGACTCTCTATCCTGGTTTGGGGTTCTTCTCAGATGGTTCCTCAGTGTCTCTGTGTCCTCTGTAGGAGGAAACAACTTCCTGTCCTGTGGGTTAAATGTTGGTGGAGGACGAGGCTTCACTTTGTCTCTCTTTAATCTTCTTCTTCTTCTTCTTCTTTAGTAATGATGAAATGATCTCCTCAGGGATGATCATTAGATGTATATGAACTGTGTTGACTTTGATTTTCACTGTAATCATGTTTTATTGGAGCAGATTCAGGTGTTAGTGATTTATTTCCATAAATGTTTAAAGATTAGAAAGACTTGATGAGTTCATCATGTTTTAACTAATGTAAATCTGTTTCAGTTTGAACATTAAACAATAAAGATGTTTCCTTCATTACAACATGTTTTATTTTTCTTCTGTGTATTATATAATGAATCTTATTTCCATAAACAGAATATGTTTTGTATTAAGACGTGTGTAGTCTCTGACTCCTCCTCCCATCCTCAGTCCATGAACACACTAAACACATTAATGAAGTTAAGAATGACCACAGCCTCTAAAATAGTACAATGGAACAACTTCACGTTGAATTCACTAATGGAGGGAAACAATCTCTCTGCTCTCTGTTGGTTGAGTCTGAAAGGTGACAAAAGACAACGGAAAAGGTGGAAAAGGTGACAAAGAAGGCGACAAGAAAGGTGACAAGAAAGGCAACAAAAAAGGCCACAAGAACGAAAGGCAACGAAAGGCGACAAGAAAGGCGACAAGAAAGGAGACAAGAAAGACGACAAGAAAGGAGACAAGAAAGACGACAAGAAAGGAGACAAGAAAGGAGACAAGAAAGACAACAAGAAAGGAGACAAGAAAGGTGACAAGAAAGGTGACAAGAAAGGAGACAAGAAAGACGACAAGAAAGGAGACAAGAAAAGTGACAAGAAAGGAGACAAGAAAGACGACAAGAAAGGAGACAAGAAAGGTGACAAGAAAGGTGACAAGAAAGGCAACAAGAAAGGCAACAAGAAAGACGACAAGAAAGGAGACAAGAAAGACGACAAGAAAGGAGACAAGAAAGGTGACAAGAAAGGTGACAAGAAAGGCGACAAGAAAGGCGATAAGAAAGGCGACAAGAAAGGCGACAAGAAAGGTGACAAGAAAGGCGACAAGAAAGGTGACAAGAAAGGAGACAAGAAAGGAAACAAGAAAGGAGACAAGAAAGGTGACAAGAAATGTGACAAGAAAGGTGATAAGAAAGGTGACAAGAAAGGAGACAAGAAAGGAGACAAGAAAGGAGACAAGGAAGGTGACAAGAAAGGCGACAAGAAAGTTTTTACAGTTTTTTACAATTGCTTAAACACTGAAATTAAAACTTTCCCACAATTAGCAAAACCTTAGACTCAAGGAGCAAAACACTAGGCTAGATTAGCACAACTCTAAGCACATTTTCAGCTTCACACTTTTTGCAAAACATGACACACAGTGATTGCAAAACACTAAACACACTTGTATGCATTTGACACAGAAATTTATCATGATGTCACCTCCTTGCAATTTCAAAGTAAAGGCTTTCAAATGAACACACATGAACCAATTGGTTAAACACAGCCACCAGGTACGCAAACACATGACTGCTAAATTGTAGACACACCAATCAGGTTTAAGCACTATATAAAATACAGCAGGTAAATTCACCTGCCTTCAACCAAAATGGAAGGAGTCAGAAGAAGAAGAAGAATGAGAGTGAGAGGGAGAATCCACAGAGGAGGAGAAGGAGGTAGAGGAAGAGGAAGAGGCCCAGCCAGAGGTAGAGGAAGAGGAAGAGGAAGAGGCCCAGCCAGAGATAGAGGAAGAGGAAGAGGCCCAGCCAGAGGTAGAGGCACACTAGTGGACCATGTTGTGAACCACGGATTGATGCTGAGGGAGACTGGACTAATCTTAGCAGATATACAGTGGCATCTGTCATCAGGACATTTAGACAAGGAAACAGGTCAAAGAAAATCTGTCTCCAGTTACAGTAATCAGCTGCTCATTGGATGCACCATATCAGCACTGTTGATACCCCTCCCTGGGACATGAGGATTGAGGGTCGAGAACGACAAGGAGGAAGGGGGTCCATATTCACGCAAGGGTTTACGATCTCTGACCCCAGGCTCAGGTACCCCTCATTGAGGCCCCAGGCTCAGGTACCCCTCACTGAGGCCCCAGGCTCAGGTACCCCTCATTCAGGCCCCAGGCTCAAGTAGCCCTCATTGAGGCCCCGGCCTCAGGTACCCCTCATTGAGGCCCCAGGCTCAGGTACACCTCACTGACGCCCCAGGCTCAGGTAGCCCCCATTCAGGCCCCAGGCTCAGGTACCCCTCATTGATTTCCCAGGCTCAGGTACCCCTCCTTGAGGCCCCAGGCTCAGGTAGCCCTCATTGAGGCCCCAGTCTCAGGTACCCCTCACTGAGGCCCCAGGCTCAGGTACCCCTCATTGAGGCCCCAGGCTCAGGTAGCCCTCATTGAGGCCCCAGGCTCAGGTACCCCTCATTCAGGCCCCAGGCTCAAGTAGCCCTCATTGAGGCCCCGGCCTCAGGTACCCCTCATTGAGGCCCCAGGCTCAGGTACACCTCACTGACGCCCCAGGCTCAGGTAGCCCCCATTCAGGCCCCAGGCTCAGGTACCCCTCATTGATTTCCCAGGCTCAGGTACCCCTCATTGAGGCCCCAGGCTCAGGTAGCCCTCATTGAGGCCCCAGGCTCAGGTACCCCTCATTCAGGCCCCAGACTCAGGTAGCCCTCATTGAGGCCCCAGGCTCAGGTACCCCTCATTGAGGCCCCAGGCTCAGGTACCCCTCACTGAGGCCCCAGGCTCAGGTACCCCTCATTGAGGCCCCAGGCTCAGGTACCCCTCACTGTGGCCCCTGGCTCAGGTAGCCCTCATTCAGGCCCCAGGCCCAGGTACCCCTCATTCAGGCCCCAGGCTCAGGTACCCCTCATTCAGGCCTCAGGCTCAGGTACCCTTCACTGAGGCTCCAGGCTCAGGTAGCCCTTATTGAGGCCCCAGGCTCAGGTAGCCCTCATTCAGGCCCCAGGCTCAGGTACCCCTCATTGAGGCCCCAGGCTCAGGTAGCCCTCATTGAAGCCCCAGGCTCAGGTACCCCTCATTGAGGCCCCAGGCTCAGGTACCCCTCATTGAGGCCCCAGACTCAGGTACCTCTCATTGAGGCCCCAGACTCAGGTAGCCCTCATTGAGGCCCCAGACTCAGGTAGCCCTAATTGAGGCCCCAGGCTCAGGTACCCCTCATTGAGGCCCCAGACTCAGGTACCTCTCATTGAGGCCCCAGGCTCAGGTACCCCTCTTTGAGGCCCCAGACTCAGGTACCCCTCATTGAGGCCCCAGGCTCAGGGACCCCTCATTGAGGCCATGGAGGACCCCTGTGACCAAGTCGACGCTGCAGCTGTGCAAGGATGGATTCGACATTCAAGAAGGTTCTTCCAACGTTGTCTTGCCAACGAGGATATCGCCTGTGATGTTGATGAAATTCTCTTGGCCGTATCCAGCTAGGCGAAGAGATAATATCTAGTATTTTCTGTACTTTTTCAGATCTTTTTTTTTTTTTTTTTTTGTCTGTTTTTTCTGTGATTGTAACCTGTACTGGATAGAATATTTTAGGTTTGTTGTTTGTGGAGCTAACAGTGTTATGCACACTACTGTCATAGAATGAAAACTGGGACATGTTTTGTTGTTGATTCTCCATGTTGACTGATTTGGGTATATGGAGAGAAATAAATTATATTTCCTCAGTCTGCAGCATTGGTCTTGTGTAGTGTTTGGTGAACTTGTAAATTTCTCTGTGTACTTCATTTACAGTACTCTAATCACTGAGAAGTAGAATTGCTAAAAGTGTTTTAGGTTAGCAACAGCAGTGTGTATCTGGTTAAACCTTAATTAAGTCAAATGAAAGCTGTGTGTATCATACGGTAACAAAATATGTTTTTTATAAATTAGTGTATAGTTATTGCAAGAGTGTTTCATTTTGCAAAGGTGCAAAGGTGTTCTGCTAATTGTGTGTGTGGTTGTGCTAATTGTGTGTAGTGTTTTGAAAACACGGGCCCTTTTTCGTGCTTAAGCAATTGTAAAAAACTGTAAACAACTGTTTAAACAAAGTGGACCAGGGTCCTACTTGCAGACAGAGGCTTCCTAGTAAGAAAAGAGTTGGTGAGTGTGAGAGCAACTTTAACATACACACGTTTTATTTTCAACTGATAACTTAACTTACATACCCAAGTTCAATCAAAACATAATTTTTTTTAAATAGTCAAACCAATGAATAAATGCAAGTTTAACTTTCAATAACTCATAAAGTTGAGTTCAAAATCCACAACTTGTATAAGCTCGTTCAGTTAAAAATAAGAAATAAGTGGACATAACTAAATGGGTCTGTAATATTTTACAGTGTGTGTATGTGTATGCATGTGTGTATATGTGTATACATGTGTGTATGTGTATGCATGTTTGTGTATGTGTATGCATGTGTGTGTATGTGTATGCATGTGTGTCTATGTGTATGCATGTGTATGTGTATGCATGTGTGTATGTGTATGCATGTGTGTGTATGTGTATACATGTGTGTGTGTCTATACATGTGTATAGGTGTATACGTGTGTGTGTATGTGTATACATGTGTGTATATGTGTATACATGTGTAAATGTGTATACATGTGTTTATATGTGTATACATGTGTGTATGTGTATGCATGTGTGTATGTGTATACATGTGTGTATATGTGTATGCATGTGTATGTGTATGCATGTGTGTATGTGTATACATGTGTGTATATGTGTATACATGTGTGTATGTGTATGCATGTGTGTGTATGTGTATACATGTGTGTGTGTCTATACATGTGTATATGTGTATGCTTGTGTGTATGTGTATGCATTTGTGTCTATGTGTATGCATGTGTGTGTATGTGTATACATGTGTGTATGTGTATGCATGTGTGTGTATACATGTGTGTGAATGTGTATACATGTCTGTATATGTGTATGCATGTGTGTGTATGTGTATACATGTGTGTATGTGTATGCATGTGTGTGTATACATGTGTGTGAATGTGTATACATGTCTGTATATGTGTATGCATGTGTGTGTATGTGTATACATGTGTGTATATGTGTATGCATGTGTGTATACATGTGTGTGAATGTGTATACATGTCTGTATATGTGTATACATGTGTGTGTATGTGTATACATGTGTGTATATGTGTATGCATGTGTGTGTATACATGTGTGTGAATGTGTATACATGTCTGTATATGTGTATGCATGTGTGTGTATGTGTATACATGTGTGTATATGTGTATGCATGTGTGTGTATACATGTGTGTGAATGTGTATACATGTCTGTATATGTGTATGCATGTGTGTGTATGTGTATACATGTGTGTATATGTGTATGCATGTGTGTGTATACATGTGTGTGAATGTGTATACATGTCTGTATATGTGTATACATGTGTGTATATGTGTGTGTGTGTGTGTGTGTGTGTGTGTGTGTGTGTGTGTGTGTGTCATCTTGTATTTATTTTTGTCACACATGATCTTTGCCTAATTCTTTCCTTGCTTGCTTTTATTTGGGAGTACATTAAGTAGATGAGGAGGATCCAGTTCTCCTCCATGAGATCAGCTGTCAGGGCTGTGTGACGTCACTCAGGCCTGCTGTGTGATTCATATGCAGAGTTTCCTCTCTCCTAACACACAGAGGAGGAAGGGACGAGAACCATTCTGCTCACCTGCCGCCTCCCTCACCGTGAAAAATGCTTTTTGTTAAAAAATAAAATCACCATCACCAAACCCAGCAGACTCCATGTAAATAATCAGGACTTTTATCATCGTAAAACACACTTCATTCAAAGTGGACAGAAACTAAACTACCAACAGCCGTCTTGGTTCATCTTTCCACTGTTCCAACAATCACCACTCTGGTTTGGTTGAAATAATCCCTTAATTCACCCATTTACATGTAGAGATATGCTGGCTCTATACACGCTAAAAGTCCTGATTATTTACATGGAGTCTGGTGGAGATATGCTGGCTCCATACACGCTAAAAGTCCTGATTATTTACATGGAGTCTGGTGGAGATATGCTGGCTCTATACACACTAAAAGTCCTGATTATTTACATGGAGTCTGGTGGAGATATGCTGACTCTATACACGCTAAAAGTCCTGATTATTTACACGGAGTCTGGTGGAGATATGCTGGCTCTATACACACTAAAAGTCCTGATTATTTACATGGAGTCTGGTGGAGATATGCTGGCTCTATACACACTAAAAGTCCTGATTATTTACATGGAGTCTGGTGGAGATATGCTGGCTCTATACACGCTAAAAGTCCTGATTATTTACATGGAGTCTGGTGGAGATATGCTGGCTCTATACACACTAAAAGTCCTGATTATTTACATGGAGTCTGGTGGAGATATGCTGGCTCTACACGCTAAAAGTCCTGATTATTTACACGGAGTCTGGTTGAAATATGCTGGCTCTATACACGCTAAAAGTCCTGATTATTTACATGGAGTCTGGTGGAGATATGCTGGCTCTATACACGCTAAAAGTCCTGATTATTTACATGGAGTCTGGTGGAGTTTGGTGATGGTGATTTCGGGGCTGTTTCATGTTAAACTAAAAGGATCTTACTCTTTAACTAAAAGGTCTATCTCTGTAGGGATCCATCCCATAATGTAGTCAGACACTTAGACAAAGACACATGGAGAAATAGGGTCCAGGTCACCCTTTAAAATCCCATTCAGTGCAGCAGGAGGAATCAGGGTGAAGGAGGGACGTTGATCTGAATGGGACGCGGCAGGGCCGGGCTGTCGTCAGCTGACAGTCCGCTCCATCCACCGACATCTTGGCTCAGTCCGGAGGAACCGGAGGACACAGGAGGAACCGGAGGACACCGGAGAGCTCGCTTTTTCACGGTCAAACGTCCGGATGGAGTGACGGCGGGGCGCTCAGCCGGAGATACACAGCCGGTAAGAAGTCTGTCTGTCTGTCTGTTTGCCTGTCTGCCTGCCTGCCTGTCTGTCTGCACTGCAGCAGCGGAGTCGTCACCGTCTGGTCTTGCAAATAACTGACGTTAGCCGTCGCCGCGAGCGTCCATTCAAAATCCTGATATTTTAACGATGTAAAGCTGATCAATACCGGAGCTTCCTGTGCAGGTTGTGATTTGTTATCTGTTATTAATCAATAAGGACCACCTTTCAAGTCGGGGCATACTAACAGCAGCTGTGTTAAATGTATTGTTATGTTTCATCGATAAATAAGGTTGTTTTTATAGCATTAACGTTACAGCGTAATGTATGTCACTGGGCGGTAACTTCAGCCTCAGTGAAACGTTAAACGTTTAAATCTTAGCGGAATAAGATGTCATGTTTTTTAACTTGTGTCCCGAAAGTACCAGAAGACCCAATATTTACCAACCGGTCAGTGTCCTGATGGTTGTGTGTGTAGTCGAGTCAAAATATATGAGAAAACATTAAAATGTCAATTATCTAAATGGAGTTCTGAATGCGTTTTATTTAGCTACACATATAGTATACATTTGTTAATGTGGTTAGCATGTCTCTTTTGTATGTTGAATTGCACGTTAATAAGTGTAGCATTTATATATATATATATTTATATTTAAAAAAAGCAGTGTAGCTAGGTGACGTGTTTCTGTGAGTTAGCTTAGCTAATGTTAGTAACGTTATGGCCGTTCATTTCGACTAATTTGCCCCTTTAACATACAGCAGCTAGTTAGCAAGTTAGCTTAGATGCCAGCCCTCTATATATTCAAATCAACATGCAAAAAGAGTAATGCTAACATACAGCTAACGTTTCTCTCTGACGCTACAGCTTGTGATCGGCATTCAGAACTGCATTAAAAAATCTGACATTTTAATGTGTTGTCATATGTTTTGAATTAACTACACACATAACAGCGAGGACACTGAATATTGGGTAAAGGTCGGTTCTTCTGGTACTTTCGGCTGACAAGTTATCAAACATTACATCTCATATTGCTGATAAACTCTCTTAATATGTGTGTGTAGTGACGGGATGAAGGCGACATTATC
>NC_041333.1:42519655-42527155 GCF_004354835.1 Perca flavescens
GGACTAAAGAAATCTTAGTCGACTAAGACCAAAACTACTGATTAGTCGACTAATCGACTAAGAGGTGGCAGCTCTAATATAGTGTTTAGTAACTCCTAAATAATGTAGATTACTCACTGATTACTAGTTGCCACCCATTTCACAAGAGCTGTAGTCCTTATTTTGGATTTCGTTTCCTCCACGGGTCGGCAAGTAGCACTCTCCAAAATAGTGCTTTGCCTAGGGTGGTCTAGATTTAGATTAGATTTAGATCTAGGCTAACAGTCCTAGTTTACGGACTCTATTTACTTTTTATGTCATGATATAGGTCTTAACTTTCATTCATAATGGTCTTAAGTCTTAAAAGGGTCTTACATTTCATTCATAAAGGTCTTAAAAAGGTATTAACTTTCATTCATAATGGTCTTAAGTCTGAAAAGGGTCTTAAATGTCATTCATAAAGGTCTTAAAAAGGTCTTAACTTTCATTCATAATGGTCTTAAGTCTGAAAAGGGTCTTAAATGTCATTCATAAAGGTCTTAAAAAGGTCTTAACTTTCATTCATAATGGTCTTAAGTCTTTAAAAGGATCTTAAATTTCATTCATAAAGGTCTTAAAAAGGTCTTAACTTTCATTCATAATGGTCTTAAGTCTTTAAAAGGATCTTAAATTTCATTCATAAAGGTCTTAAAAAGGTCTTAACTTTCATTCATAATGGTCTTAAGTCTTAAAAGGGTCTTACATTTCATTCATGAAGGTCTTAAAAAGGTGTTAAATTTCATTCATAATGGTCTTAAGTCTTAAAAAGGTCTTACATTTCTTTTATAATGGTCTTAAAAAGGTGTTAAATTTCATTCATAATGGTCTTAAGTCTTAAAAAGGTCTTAAATTTCATTCATAATGGTCTTAAGTCTTAAAAGGGTCTTACATTTCATTCATAAAGGTCTTAAAAAGGTCTTAACTTTCATTCATAATGGTCTTAAGTCTTAGAAGGGTCTTAAATTTCATTCATAAAGGTCTTAACTTTCATTCATAATGGTTTTAAGTCTGAAAAGGGTCTTAAATGTCATTCATAAAGGTCTTAAAAAGGTCTTAACTTTCATTCATAATGGTCTTAAGTCTTTAAAAGGATCTTAAATTTCATTCATAAAGGTCTTAAAAAGGTCTTAACTTTCATTCATAATGGTCTTAAGTCTTTAAAAGGATCTTAAATTTCATTCATAAAGGTCTTAAAAAGGTCTTAACTTTCATTCATAATGGTCTTAAGTCTTATAAGGGTCTTAAATTTCATTCATAAAGGTCTTAAAAAGGTCTTAACTTTCATTCATAATGGTCTTAAGTCTTATAAGGGTCTTAAATTTCATTCATAATGGTCTTAAGTCTTGAAAAGGTCTTACATTTCTTTCAAAATGGTCTTAAAAAGGTCTTAAATTTCATTCATAATGGTCTTAAGTCTTAAAAAGGTCTTACATTTCTTTTATAATGGTCTTAAAAAGGTGTTAAATTTCATTCATAATGGTCTTAAGTCTTAAAAAGGTCTTAAATTTCATTCATAATGGTCTTAAGTCTTAAAAGGGATATTACATTTCATTCATAAAGGTCTTAAATTTCATTCATAATGGTCTTAAGTCTTAAAAAGGTCTTACATTTCTTTTATAATGGTCTTAAAAAGGTCTTAAATTTCATTCATAATGGTCTTAAGTCTTAAAAGGGTCTTACATTTCATTCATAATGGTCTTAAGTCTTAAAAAGGTCTTACATTTCTTTTATAATGGTCTTAAAAAGGTCTTAAATTTCATTCATAATGGTCTTAAGTCTTAAAAAGGTCTTACATTTCTTTTATAATGGTCTTAAAAAGGTCTTAAATTTCATTCATAATGGTCTTAAGTCTTAAAAAGGTCTTACATTTCATTCATAATGGTCTTAAAAAGGTCTTAAATTTCATTCATAATGGTCTTAAGTCTTAAAAGGGTCTTACATTTCATTCATAAAGGTCTTAAATTTCATTCATAATGGTCTTAAGTGTTAAAATGGTCTTAAATTTCATTCATAATGGTCTTAAGTCTTAAAAAGGTCTTACATTTCTTTCATAATGGTCTTAAAAAGGTCTTAAATTTCATTCATAATGGTCTTAAGTCTTAAAAGGGTCTTACATTTCATTCATAAAGGTCTTAAATTTCATTCATAATGGTCTTAAGTCTTAAAAAGGTCTTACATTTCATTCATAATGGTCTTAAGTCTTAAAAAGGTCTTACATTTCATTCATAATGGCTTTGACTTGGTGAAACCTGCAGAAGCCCTGATAATTACCCCCTATCTGCCCCCCCAGGTGCCCTTTGCCCCGTCGGGTCTGAAGGTCCGGTACCTGAAGGTGTTCGAGCCCAAACTGAACTACAGCGACCACGACGTCATCAAATGGGTCCGCTACATCGGGCGCAGCGGCATCTACGAGACCCGCTGCTGACCGCCGCCGGGGCTGCTGGGAAAACCCCGTGATGACATCATCATCGCTGTTGTTATTGCTGTTGTGTGTGTGTGATGTGTCGTCGTGCTACATAGAAACTTTATGAAAGGTTACATTTCAGGGTTTTTTTCAAGCTTTCAATCCTGTTTGTGTCTGACTACATTATGGGATGGATCCCTACAGAGATAGACCTTTTAGTTAAAGAGTAAGATCCTTTTAGTTTAACATGAAACCCCCCGAAATCACCATCACCAAACTACACCAGACTCCATGTAAATAATCAGGACTTTTAGCGTGTATAGAGCCAGCATATCTCTACCAGACTCCATGTTAATAATCAGGACTTTTAGCGTGTATAGAGCCAGCATATCTCCACCAGACTACATGTTAATAATCAGGACTTTTAGCATTGTAAAACACACTTCATTCAAAGTGGACAGAAACTAAATAAAACTACCAAAAGCCGTCTTGGTTCATCTTTCCACTGTTCCAACAATCACATGAATTAAGGGTTTATTTCAACCAAACCAGAGTGGTTTGGTTGAAATAAACCCTTAATTCACCCATTTACATGTGGAGATATGCTGGCTCTATACACGCTAAAAGTCCTGATTATTTACATGGAGTCTGGTGGAGATATGCTGGCTCTATACACGCTAAAAGTCCTGATTATTTACATGGAGTCTGGTGGAGATATGCTGGCTCTATACACGCTAAAAAGTCCTGATTATTTACATGGAGTCTGGTGGAGATATGCTGGCTCTATACACGCTAAAAGTCCTGATTATTTACATGGAGTCTGGTGGAGATATGCTGGCTCTATACACGCTAAAAGTCCTGATTATTTACATGGAGTCTGGTGGAGTTATGCTGGCACACAAACATGGAGACATAGATTTGAAAGGTTGAAAAAAAACAACGAAATGACTCTTTAAAAACTGAGCTCTGATCAGCCAATCACATTCCAGAACACAGCTGAGCTCACAGCGAGCTGTGGCATCCCAGTAGTTGTTGTTGTGATTAAAAACAGGATCCTACACTTCCCATAATGCACCTCGATATAGTCTTACATTATACCTACATGCCTGTGACCCCTGTGGTTACCCAGCATGCTTTGCATTCAGTGTTTGTTGATTTGTCTGAACTCATCTCTGAATTTATTTTTTTATTTTTTACAGTTTTGTGTGTGTGTGTGTGTGAGAGAGAGAGAGCGTGTGCGTGTGTGTGCACGTGTCTGTGTGTCTGTGTGTGTGTGTGTGTGTGTGTGTGTGTGTGTGTCATTCTTTGCCAGCATATCTTCTGTTTTCTCAATAAATCTGTGCAATTGATTGGCTGATTGTGTTCTATTTGTCGTTCAAATCAAACTTTATTTAAAACAGCTTGTGCTCTACAGGAGATAACAAAAAACTTATTTTAAAGAATAAAAAAAATCATAAAAAATACAAATGAAGGTGAAATATTAAAACTCATAAAAGCATTAAAAATTATTTCAAAATAAAAGCCATAAATCTGTCATTTAAACATGACCTCACTGTATAAATCACAAACATACACAAAGTTCAAACAGACACACACGTGTGCACATACACACAACAGACACACAAAAAGATACACACAAAATATCGATCATAAAGCAGGGTGTGGGGGGGCGATCAATCGGGATAAAGGAAGAGCTGTTACTATTCAGACAGGACGACTCAGAGGTCTGGGAACATGCTGACTCGCTGTGTGTGTGTGTGTGTATATGTGTGTCTGCGAGTGTCTCTGTGTGTGTGTGTCTCTCTGTGTGTGTGTCTGTGTGTTTGTGTCTCTGTGTGTGTCTGTGTCTGTGCGTGTCTCTCTCTGTGTCTCTGTGTGTGTGTGTGTGTGTGTGTGTCTCTGAGTGTGTGTGTCTGTCTGAGTGTGTCTCTGAGTGTGTGTGTGTGTGTGTGTGTGTGTGTGTGACTGTGTGTGTCTCTGTCTGTGTGTGTGTGTGTGTGTGTCTCTGAGTGTGTGTGTCTCTGAGTGTGTGTGTGTGTGTCTCTGAGTGTGTGTGTGTGTGTCTCTGAGTGTGTGTGTCTCTGTGTGTGTGTGTGTGTGTCTGTGTGTGTGTGTGTGTGTGTCTCTGTGTGTGTGTGTGTGTGTGACTGTGTGTGTGTCTCTGAGTGTGTGATGGACAGGTGAATGGACAGAGGTGTAATTAAATCCTCGTCCTTCAGCTCCGGCTGAAGTCCGTCTCCGTCTCTCTGGGCGACTCGATGCGTCTGGCCGGCTGCCAGGAGCAACCCTGATGCATGATGGGATATCTGCAGGTTCTACAGTTGTCACGAAGGGTCAAGTTTGCCTAAGAGACCTAAATAGTCTCCTGTGTCCGGTTTCTGCTGTTGAAGAAAGTGGCAGAAAGAAGCATCACCTGCCTGAGGGTCTCACTCTGGACTCAGCAGTATTTAACCCTCCTAACAAAACACAGGGGTCCAATCTGACCCATTTTCAACAAAGTTTCTATATCACAAATTTGGGTTTCAACCAAATTGTTAAAAAAAAAAAAACGCTCTTCACAAGTAAAATAAATTCAAAATAAGTTCACTACTTTGATTGAATTTGTAGTTTTATTCAATTTTATAGCATTTGAAAAAGAAATTCAATGAAAGAACGTTGAAAAAAGTGACAAAAATGTTTTTCACAGATTCACAAAAATACCAAAAAGTGCAGAAAGCTAAATGTACAAAAACATTGAAGGGAAGAGCAACAAAAGTGTTGAAAAATAAAGTTGTAATTTAACATGTGGATCCTGCTTCATGTAGTCCTACTGGAACACAGGGTCACCTTCAGCTAGTACGACAGAAAGGGAGTTTCACAAGGCTTATACTGCACCTTTCATCTGTCCACTGAAATATTTCCATAGTTATATTTTAAGTTTATATAAAAATATTCCGACTGATCTCATGAAGTGGTCAATTCATGTGCTGTTTTTGCGTGTTATCAAGACGCATTATCGCTTTTTGGCGTGTTTATCAATGCCGTTCAGCCGCCATTGACCTCCATTAAGTGTGTTGGAGCTACATTAGTTTGTTGTCAGTATTGGTAATTTGTTTATTATTATGATTTTGTTTATATTAGTAATATATTTGGTGATATTCTTTAGTTTGTTTAGTTAATTGGGTTTTATGTATATGTTTAGTCTTTATTTATGGTTAGTTTAATAGTTTAATTTGTAGGGCCGTCTACAAATTACTACACCGAAAAGAGATGCAACAAAAATATTTATTAATTTAATGATTAAATAAGGTAATGTCTCCAAACTTACTTCAATTATTACTTGTCTCCTGCTAGTTATACTACAGCACTTACTTTAAAAAAATAAGTTAAATTAATAAATATTTTTGTTGCATCTCTTTTCGGTGTAGTAATTTGTAGACGGCCCTAATAATATATAAGCACTCGTCTCACAGCAGCAACAGCAGCAGAGAGCAGAAGCCAGCCGGCAAGTGTTCATGAACTTCTGGTGTACTTACAAACTTTACAATCCATCATTTTATGAGTACATAACCTATTTGTACTACTGTAGACGTTTGGTATTATTTCGGGCATTATTAGTGGGGTCATTTACCAGATACAAACGTGGGTCCATTAGCCCCTGCGCTAATAAGCTATTCAGCGGCTAACGCTACTGTACGCTAACTCTCCCAATGTTCGACCCAGGTGGAAAAAGCTTCTGGGGGGGTGTTTGGCTCGAGGTCATGGTGCAAAGGACCCTAGGGTGAAATTACTCCCAACCATCACTTTAAGAGGCCCCGGAGGTTTGGCCTACTATGTACCCTGCCTACAATTTTAAGCAAGAAAAAAAAAAAAAATATAGTTTTCATACAGACTTTTGTTTACATTATATATTCTAGTGTATTATTATAATTTGTTGAACATGTGAAAATATTTCTTTTTCCCTCAACCTCAAACCAGATAAAGACTAACAGCGTAGACATACACACGGAAAGCTCAAACTCTAGTCATGATGCCATGTTGGATTATCCCACTTTCTCTGTAGCGTTAGGTTACTTAGGTTTACTTATTATATATTCAGTACGTTAAAATACACCCTAGACGTGACCGAGGTTGGACCAGATGGGCTGGTAGGACGGGTTCCACCAATCCCCATCATCGCTGACAGACATGCAGGAGTCATTGCTGTCTTATTAGTAGGGCTGTGTTCGATTGAAGAAATCCTTAATGGACTAACACTCATTCAACTGTATCGACTGATCGATAAGTTGATTTAATCGACAGATCTGTAAATCTGAGTTTCACCACTAAGAGTCGTGCTAAAAGCACCACTTTAATTCTGGTGTTTACCAGAGATGTGCTCGTACGTTTGTTGGAAAATAAGTCATTCAAGGCAAGGCAACTTTATTTGTAGAGCACATTTCAGCAACAGGGCAATTCAGAGTGCTTTACATAAAACATTAAAGAGCAGTTAGAAAACAATTAAAAAACAATTTGAAAACATTAATAAACAAATTAAAACAAGAATAAAATTGATAGTGCAGTATAAGAGTAAAGTATTAAAGTTAATAAAATAGATTATTTAAAGAAAAGCAACATCAAAAAGATAGGTCTTTAGCTTAGATTTAAAAGAACAGAGTTGCCACGAGACTTACTGTCACACAGTAGAGGAATTACCGTATAGTACAGGAGAAGCTCACAGGCAGTTTGGACTTCCATTAGCTGTTTAGGTTTAATTACTAATGTTAACTAGCATGTTAGTGATCAGTAATTACTAATGTTAACTAGCATGTTAGTGATCAGTAATTACTAAATGTTAATGTTAACTAGTATGTTAGTGATCAGTAATTACTAATGTTAACTAGCATGTTAGTGATCAGTAATTACTAATGTTAACTAGCATGTTAGTGATCAGTAATTACTAATGTTAAACTAGCATGTTAGTGATCAGTAATTACTAATGTTAACTAGCATGTTAGTGATCAGTAATTACTAATGTTAACTAGCATGTTAGTAATCAGTAATTACTAATGTTAACTAGCATGTTAGTGATCAATAAGATCAGACCAGAGACACGGGGT
>NC_041333.1:42532155-42554655 GCF_004354835.1 Perca flavescens
CCCCAGAGACAGATGAACCAATTAGGATCATCTTTCTGCACAGTGATATGTTAAAGGACTTTTACTGTGAGTGTATGTTATATATATATATATATATATATATATATATATATATATATATATATATATATATATATATATATATATATATATGTGTGTGTGTGTGTGTGTGTGTGTTTGTGTATCTGTGTGTGTGTCTGCATGTGTGTATGTGTGTTTGTTTGTGTGTCTGCGTGTGTTTCTGTGTGTGTGTGTGTTTCTGTTTCTTTATATATATATATATATATATATATATATATATATATATATATATATATATATATATACAGTGTTACATATGTTTCTGCATGTGTGTGTTTCTGCGTGTGTTTCTGCATGTGTGTGTTTCTGCGTGTGTGTGTGTGGTTCTGCATGTGTGTGTTTCTGCGTGTGTGTGTGTGTGTGTGTGTGTGTGTGTGTGTGTGTGTGAATCAAACAAACAATCGGAAAATGCTACAAAACCTTTTAAGGAAGCATTCAAATATGTCAAAAATGGTCAAGAAAACATGTTTTTATGGTTGTAAACTGTCTGACAGAATATTGATTCAGTACTTAATGCTCTCAGTCGGTGTGTGTCTGTGTGTGTGTGTGTGTGTGTCTGTGTGTGTATGTGTGTTCTTATCTGTGACCTTTATTTTGTGAAGTGGAACAGGAAGTGTGGAGACAGGAAGTGAGAGTTGTGGTTCAGGTTCACATGTGTGTTACAGATCTCTCACATCTGTCCTGAATCAGCCCGCTGCCACGTCTCCAACACATCTGCTCAGCTCACAATCTACTACATTACCCACAATCCCTAGCACCACTGCCATGAGAACAGGCCAGTCAGAAGGGAGGGGTGTGTGTGTATATGTGTGTGTGTGTGTCTGTGTGTGTGTGTGTGTGTGTGTGTGTGTGTGTGTGTGTGTGTGTGTGTGTGTGTGTGTGTGTTTCTCTGTGTGTGTGTGTGTTTCTCTGTGTGTGTCTGTATGTGTGTGTGTGTGTGTGTGTGTGTTTAACTGTGTGTGACTGTAGGGGGCTGTTGTCCAGAACATTGTTGCTCTTTATGACCAAGGTTTTGTCTTTTTTTACAGGTTTTATCTCTTTTTCATCAGCGTTTAAATATTTTCCAGTTCCAAGGCTGTTGTTTAGTAAATCTATCTCTGACAGCGCTGTGCTTGGCTTAAAGAAACAATTCAAAAGGGGAACATTATTGAAAAAAAGTCTCTTAAAATGTCCTTCTGGCTTCACAAAGATCTGAAGATAAATCTGAAGATGTGAAGATAAATCTGAAGATGTGAAGATTTGATTGTGTTTTTCAGACGGAGACGTTCAGAGGAACCAGAATCAGACGTTACGCCATCAACCCCGTGGGACACAAGTGGACTCACCACAACATCACATACAGGTAAATACAGGTAACACATACAGGTAAATACATACAGGTAAATACAGGTAACACATACAGTTAAATACATACAGGTAAATACAGGTAACACATACAGGTAAATACAGGTAACACATACACGTAAATACAGGTAACACATACAGGTAAATACATACAGGTAAATACAGGTAAATACAGGTAACACGTACAGGTAAATACATACAGGTAAATACAGGTAACACGTACAGGTAAATAGAGGTAACACATACAGGTAAATACATACAGGTAAATACAGATAAATACAGGTAAATACAGGTAACACATACAGGTAAATACATACAGGTAAATACAGGTAAATACAGGTAACACGTACAGGTAAATACATACAGGTAAATACAGGTAAATGCAGGTAACACGTACAGGTAAATACATACAGGTAAATACAGGTAACACATACAGGTAAATACATACAGGTAAATACAGGTAAACATAGGTAACACATACAGGTAACACATACAGGTAAATACAGGTAAATACATACAGGTAACACATACAGGTAAATACAGGTAAATACATACAGGTAACACATACAGGTAAATACAGGTAACACATACAGGTAAATACATACAGGTAAATACAGGTAACACATACAGGTAAATACAGGTAACACATACAGGTAAATACATACAGGTAAATACAGGTAACACATACAGGTAAATACAGGTAACACATACAGGTAAATACATACAGGTAAATACAGGTAACACGTACAGGTAAATACATACAGGTAAATACAGGTAAATACAGGTAACACATACAGGTAAATACATACAGGTAAATACAGGTAACACATACAGGTAAATACATACAGGTAAATACAGGTAAATACAGGTAACACGTACAGGTAAATACAGGTAAATACAGGTAAATACAGGTAACACATACAGGTAAATACATATAGGTAAATACAGGTAAATACAGGTAACACATACAGGTAACACATACAGGTAAATACAGGTAACACATACAGGTAAATACATACAGGTAACACATACAGGTAAATACATACATTTAAATACAGGTAAATACAGGTAACACGTACAGGTAAATACATACAGGTAAATACAGGTAAATACAGGTAACACGTACAGGTAAATACATACAGGTAAATACAGGTAAATACAGGTAACACATACAGGTACCACATACAAGTAAATACAGGTAACACATACAGGTAAATACAGGTAACACATACAGGTAAATACATACAGGTAAATACAGGTAACACATACAGGTAAATACAGGTAACACATACAGGTAAATACATACATTTAAATACAGGTAAATACAGGTAACACGTACAGGTAAATACATACAGGTAAATACAGGTAAATACAGGTAACACATACAGGTAAATACAGGTAACACATACAGGTAAATACATACAGGTAAATACAGGTAACACATACAGGTAAATACAGGTAACACATACAGGTAAATACATACATTTAAATACAGGTAAATACAGGTAACACGTACAGGTAAATACATACAGGTAAATACAGGTAAATACAGGTAACACGTACAGGTAAATACATACAGGTAAATACAGGTAACACATACAGGTAAATACATACAGGTAAATACAGGTAACACGTACAGGTAAATACAGGTAAATACAGGTAAATACAGGTAACACATACAGGTAAATACATACAGGTAAATACAGGTAAATACAGGTAACACATACAGGTAACACATACAGGTAAATACAGGTAAATACAGGTAACACGTACAGGTAAATACAGGTAACACATACAGGTAAATACAGGTAACACATACAGGTAAATACATACAGGTAAATACAGGTAAATACAGGTAACACATACAGGTAAATACATACAGGTAAATACAGGTAAATACAGGTAACACATAGAGGTAAATACATACAGGTAAATACAAGCAAATACAGGAAACACATACAGGTAAATACAGGTAACACATACAGGTAAATACATACAGGTAAATACAGGGAACACATACAGGTAAATACATACAGGTAAATACAAGTAAATACAGGTAACACATACAGGTAAATCGGGTAACACATAAAGGTAAATACAGGTAAATACAGGTAACACATACAGGTAAATACAGGTAAAACAGGTAAATACATACAGGTAAATATAGGTAACACATACAGGTCTGTCTGTCTGTCTGTCTGTCTGTCTGTCTCTCTTTCTCTGTCTGTCTGTCTCTCTAACATGTCTCTCTAACCTGATTGTCTGTGTCTCAGGATCATACAGTTCCCTAACACTCTGAATGTGGAGGATACCAGGAAAGCCATCAGCATCGCCTTCACCAAGTGGAGCGACGTGTCTCCGCTCAGCTTCACCGAGGTTACCAACCACAACGCTACCACTGACATCACCATCGGTAGGTAGAGATAGACATGACATCACCATCGGTAGGTAGAGGTAGACATGACATCACCATCAGTAGGTAGAGATAGACCTCTGACATCACCATCAGTAGGTAGAGATAGACATGACATCACCATCGGTAGGTAGAGATAGATATGACATCACCATCAGTAGGTAGAGATAGACATGACATCACCATCGGTAGGTATAGATAGACCTCTGACATCACCATCAGTAGGTAGAGATAGACATGACATCACCATCGGTAGGTAGAGATAGACATGACATCACCATGAGTAGATAGAGATAGACATGACATCACCATCGGTAGGTAGAGATAGATATGACATCACCATCACTAGGTAGAGATAGACATGACATCACCATCAGTAGGTAGAGATAGACATGACCTCACCATCGGTAGGTAGAGATAGATATGACATCACCATCGGTAGGTAGAGATAGACCTATGACATCACCATCAGTAGGTAGAGATAGACATGACATCACCATCGGTAGGTAGAGATAGACATGACATCACCATCAGTAGGTAGAGATAGACCTCTGACATCACCATCAGTAGGTAGAGATAGACATTACATCACCATCAGTAGGTAGAGATAGATATGACATCACTATCGGTAGGTAGAGATAGATATGACATCACCATCAGTAGGTAGAGATAGACCTATGACATCACCATCAGTAGGTAGAGATAGACATGACATCACCATCGGTAGGTAGAGATAGACATGACATCACCATCAGTAGGTAGAGATAGACCTCTGACATCACCATCAGTAAGTAGAGATAGACATGACATCACCATCGGTAGGTAGAGATAGATATGACATCACCATTAGTAGGTAGACCTATGAGATGTCATAGACATGACATCACCATCAGTAGGTAGAGATAGACATGACATCACCATCGGTAGGTAGAGATAGACCTCTGACATCACCATCAGTAGGTAGAGATAGACATGACATCACCATCGGTAGGTAGAGATAGACATGACATCACCATCAGTAGGTAGAGATAGACCTCTGACATCACCATCAGTAGGTAGAGATAGACATGACATCACCATCAGTAGGTAGAGATAGATATGACATCCCCATCGGTAGGTAGAGATAGACATGACATCACCATCAGTAGGTAGAGATAGACATGACATCACCATTGGTAGGTAGAGATAGACATGACATCACCATCAGTAGGTAGAGATAGACCTCTGACATCACCATCAGTAGGTAGAGATAGACCTCTTTCCAAACAAAATGTAAAGTGTGTCTCTCACAGAGTGTGTGTGTGTTTGTGTGTCTGTGTTTGTCTGTGTGTGTGTGTGTGTGTGTGTGTGTGTGTGTCTGTGTGTCTGTGTCCCTGTGTGTGTGAGTGTTTCTGTGTCTGTGTTTGTCTGTGGATGTGTGTGTGTGTGTGTCTCTGTCTCTGTGTCTCCCTGTGTTTGGGTGTGTCTCTCTGTTTGTCTCTGTGTGTGTGTGTGTGTGTGTGTGTGTGTGTGTGTGTGTGTGTGTGTGTGTCTGTGTGTGCGTGTATCTCCCTGTGTTTGGTTGTGTCTCTCTGTGTGTCTCTGTGTGTGTGTCTCTGTGTGTCTCTGTGATCCTCTCTGTGTGTGTCTCTGTGTGTGTGTGTCTCTGTGTGTGTCTCTGTTTGTGTCTCTGTGTGTGTGTCTCTGTGTCTCTGTATGTGTGTCTCTGTGTGTGTGTCTCTGTGTGTGTGTGTCTCTGTGTGCCTGTGTGTGTGTGTCTCTGTGTGTGTGTCTTTGTGTGTGTGTGTCTCTGTGTGCCTGTGTGTGTGTCTCTCTGTGTCTATGTGTGTGTCTCTCTCTCTGTGTCTCTGTGTGTCTCTGTGTGTGTGTGTCTCTGTGTGTCTCTATGTGTGTTGGGGTGCGTTAGGTTTCTACACCTTCAACCACACTGACTGCTGGGCGTCTCCCCTCCACCCGTGTTTCGACGGTCTGAACGGCGAGCTGGCTCACGCCTTCCTGCCGCCGCGAGGAGAAATACACTTCGACAACCACGAGTTCTGGATCCTCGGCAAGTCCCGCTTCAGCTGGAAACAAGGTACCAGTACTGCAGTATCATCGGCACGAGTACTACAAGGTACCGCTACTGCAGTACCATCAGCACGAGTACTACAAGGTACCGCTACTGCAGTACCATCAGCACGAGTACTACGAGTTAATCCCTTCTTTATTGAGAATACAAATATACAAACAAACAAGCTGACAACACAGCTTCTTCCTCGGGTTGAGCGAGGCATCACGCCACTTCTGTTTCCCTCTAGGTCAGGGGTCTTCAACGTTTTTTAGACCAAGGACCCCTTAACTGAAAGAGGGACGGAGCAGGGACCCCCTACTATATATAGTCTATAAAATGAAGTTGCATGTTAAATTGGGCCTACAATAACGTGTAGGGCAGCCTAATGCCTTTATACATACATGTTTTGCCTAGAATACTAAGCTATTAAAATGGCCTAATGATTGTTGGGATGATTTTATAAATCATGTTTTTATGTTAAAAAAGTGAATCCTTAGGATGAACTGGATCTGGGGATGGATATCTGAGTGACTACATTACCTATAGGCCAGTAAGCCTGTCATCAGTGGGGATTTATATTTACTAATAAAATGTTAGATTCATGTTAAGACTTTTTTAATTTTTGAAAAAACGCAATAATTTGGAGGCCCTGCATTGACTCTGAGGACCCCCTAGGGGTCCCGGACCACATGTTGAAGATCCCTGCACTGGATAATACGTTAGCCAATATGTGACGAGTCAGCCAGCCTTCCAAAATAAAGCAAGGAAATAGTAGGAGGATGAACTAGCCCAATCAAAACATTTTATGTCACAAAAAAAACACAATTTAATATTTTGGCTGGTGGGTGGATTCTGTCTGTCTCTCTGTCTGTCTAGTCACCACTAGGGCCACTCATATCTGACCCAGGTTGGATTATTTTAACCCAGCAGGTGTAAGAGTGAGAGTACTGATTGTCATTAAACACTAGTGTGTGTGTGCAGGTGTTTGGATACTTGATAGTAGTATTAGTACAAGTATGGGAGTACAGGTGTGTGTAGTAGTAGGGAAGATGTTTGTTGAATAAGTGAATTTGTGGTGTCTTGTAATCCCATGTGGGATGGACCAAGATGTTTGGCATGACACAGAAATAAAATATAACTAACTAACTAAGTAGTAGTATTGGAGTACAGGTGTGTATAGTAGTAGTAGTATTGGAGTACAGGTGTGTATAGTAGTAGTAGTATTGGAGTACAGGTGTGTGTGTGTGTGTGTGTGTGTGTGTGTGTGTGTGTGTGTGTGCAGGTGTGTGTAGTAGTAGTAGTATTGGAGTACAGGTGTGTGTAGTAGTAGTACTATTGGAGTACAGGTGTGTGTGTGTGTGTGTGTGTGTACAGGTGTGTGGCTCAACGACCTGGTTCAGGTAGCGGCCCATGAGATCGGTCACGCTCTGGGCCTGTGGCACTCCAGAGACCCCGAGGCCCTGATGCACCCGAACGCCACGTACACGGGCCAGAGGAACATCGCCCAGGACGACGTGTGGGGCATCCAGAGGCTCTACGGTAAGATACACACAAGATACACACCGCTAATGGTCTGTGTGGGGCATCCAGAGGCCCTACGGTAAGATACACACCGCTAATGGTCTGTGTGGGGCATCCAGAGGCTCTACGGTAAGATACACACAAGATACACACCGCTAATGGTCTGTGTGGGACATCCAGAGGCCCTACGGTAAGATACACACAAGATACACACCGCTAATGGTCTGTGTGGGGCATCCAGAGGCTCTACGGTAAGATACACACAAGATACACACCGCTAATGGTCTGTGTGGGACATCCAGAGGCTCTACGGTAAGATACACACAAGATACACACCGCTAATGGTCTGTGTGGGACATCCAGAGGCTCTACGGTAAGATACACACCGCTAATGGTCTGTGTGGGACATCCAGAGGCTTCTGTAAGATACACACAAGATACACAATGGTCTAATGGTCTGTGTGGGGCATCCAGAGGATACACACGCTAATGGTCTGTGGGATATCACACAAGATACACACCGCTAATGGTCTGTGTGGGACATCCAGAGGCTCTACGGTAAGATACACACCGCTAATGGTCTGTGTGGGACATCAAGAGGCTCTACGGTAAGATACACACCGCTAATGGTCTGTGTGGGGCATCAAGAGGCTCTACGGTAAGATACACACCGCTAACGGTGCGCTAACCCAGTGATTTTCAACCACTGTGCCGCCGCGGCACACTAGTGTGCCGTGAGAGATCGTCCTGTGTGCCGTGGGAAATTATCAGATTTTACTCAATTGGTCCAACAACTTTTTTTATTGAGTTACTGCAAATAATTTTCCATTGTTGCGCATCTGTGCCTCAATGTGATGACTGGCAGAGAAATTAAATACTATTCTGTGTCACTAGGTGGCAGTATAGCGCAATAATGACCTCGTTGATTTAAGACAATAGAATTACTGCCGGCAGGGCGGTAATGTTGTGACCAAAATCTGAGAGTGTGCGTCTGAATTTTACATCCAGTCGCACATGTGCGACCAGTAAATTTGCTCCTTTTTTTACACGTTAAACGTTGACATTTCGGTACCTGAGAGCTCGTAAGAGCAAGCTTATCTGTCCTCTCTGAAAGATGACAGAGAGCAGAGCTCTGACACACACTCTGGCACACACTCGCACACACTCGAACACATGCACACACGCACACACTCGCACACACACGCACACACTCGCACACACACGCATACACTCGCACACACACACACACACACACACACACACAGACACACAGACACACACACACATACAGACACACACACACACACAGACACACATACACACACACACACAGACACGCACACACAGACACACACACACACACACACACAGACACAGATGTACACACACACACACACACACACAGAGACACACACAGACACAGACACGCGTTACACTTCCTCGGAGCCGAGCAGGCATGGCGGTGGTTTCTATGCCCTGGTGACTGACTGACAGGCTGAGGTTCTTTATTTCTACAGCACCTTTTGGTTGTGACCCTAAAATGTTCAGTTGGGGGCCACTGTGCTCCTAGTGAAAAAAGGGAGTCTGGATCATCGATGTGAGCAGTAGGGCCGAGATCATCGATGTGAGCAGGAGGGTTGAGATCATCGATGTGAGCAGTAGGGCCGAGATCATCGATGTGAGCAGTAGGGTTGAGATCATCGATGTGAGCAGTAGGGTTGAGATCATCGATGTGAGCAGTAGGGTTGAGATCATCGATGTGAGCAGTAGGGCCGAGATCATCGATGTGAGCAGTAGGGTTGAGATCATCGATGTGAGCAGTAGGGCCGAGATCATCGGCCGTGAGCATCGAGATCATCGATGTGAGCAGTAGGGCCGAGATCATCGATGAGCAGTAGGGTTGAGATCAGTATGGAGCAGTAGGGCGAGATCATCGATGTGAGCAGTAGGGCCGAGATCATCGATGTGAGCAGTAGGGTTGAGATCATCGATGTGAGCAGTAGGGCCGAGATCATCGATGTGAGCAGTAGGGCCGAGATCATCGATGTGAGCAGGAGGGTTGAGATCATCGATGTGAGCAGGAGGTTGAGCGATGTGAGCAGTAGGGCCGAGATCATCGATGTGAGCAGTAGGGTTGAGATCATCGATGTGAGCAGTGAGCAGATCATCGGGCAGTGGGTTGAGATCATCGATGTGAGCAGGAGGGTTGAGATCATCGATGTGAGCAGTAGGGCCGAGATCATCGATGTGAGCAGTAGGGCCGAGATCATCGATGTGAGCAGTAGGGTTGAGATCATCGATGTGAGCAGTAGGGTTGAGATCATCGATGTGAGCAGTAGGGTTGAGATCATCGATGTGAGGTTACGATGTGTTGTGTCTGGTTGGTGCTGCGGGATTCTTTTAATGTAAAAACTGGGCCGTGGCTCAAAAAAGGTTAAAAACCCACACCGCTAACACTCTGTGTGTGTGTGTGTGTGTGTGTGTGTGTGTGTGTGTGTGTGTCTGTGTGTGTGTGTGTGTGTGTGTGTGTCTCTGTGTGTCTGTGTGTGTGTCTGTGTGTGTGTGTGTGTGTGTGTGTGTCTGTGTGTCTGTGTGTGTGTCTGTGTGTCTGTCTGTGTGTGTGTGTGTGTGTGTGTGTGTGTGTGTGTGTGTGTCTCTGTGGGTCTGTGTGTCTCTGTGTGTGTGTGTGTGTGTGTGTGTGTGTGTGTGTGTGTGTGTGTGTGTGTGTCTGTGTGTGTGTGTGTGTGTGTGTGTGTGTCTCTGTGTGTGTGTGTGTCTCTGTGTATGTGTGTGTGTGTGTGTGTGTGTCTCTGTGGGTCTGTGTGTCTCTGTGTGTGTCTGTGTGTGTATGTGTGTGTGTGTGTGTGTGTGTGTGTGTATGTCTCTGTGTATGTATGTGTGCGTGTGTGTGTGTGTGTGTCTGTGTGTCTGTCTGTGTGTGTGTGTGTGTGTGTGTGTGTGTGTGTGTGTGTGTGTGTCTGTTTGTCTGTCTGTGTGTGTGTGTGTGTGTGTGTGTGTGTGTGTGTGTGTGTCTCTGTGGGTCTGTGTGTCTCTGTGTGTGTCTGTGTGTGTGTGTGTGTGTGTGTGTGTGTGTGTGTGTGTGTGTATGTCTCTGTGTATGTATGTGTGCGTGTGTGTGTGTGTGTGTCTCTGTGTGTGTGTGTCTCTGTGTATGTGTGTGTGTGTGTGTGTGTGTGTGTGTGTGTGTGTGTGTGTGTCTGTGTGTGTGTGTGTGTGTGTGTGTGTGTGTGTGTGTGTGTGTGTGTGTGTGTGTGTGTGTGTGTGTCTCTGTGTATGTGTGTGTGTGTGTGTGTGTGTGTGTGTGTGTGTGTGTGTGTGTCTGCAGGCTGTCTGGATAAGAAGAGAGTGTGTGATGCGTGGGCTCGTCTC
This sequence comes from Perca flavescens, assembly GCF_004354835.1. Lineage (NCBI taxonomy): Eukaryota > Metazoa > Chordata > Actinopteri > Perciformes > Percidae > Perca > Perca flavescens. The sequence goes on from NC_041333.1 coordinate 42,542,955, forward strand.
GGTCTCTGTGAGCGCAGGAAGATCTTCATGAAGAAGAACTGTCCTCGCCGCTGTGACCTCTGCTACGGTGAGAAGCCTGTCTCACTCTCTGCTGTCTCACAGAAACCTGTCTCTCTCTCTGTCTCACTCTCTGCTGTCTCACAGAAACCTGTCTCTCTCTCTCTGTCTTACCTCCTGTCATACAGAAACCTGTCTCTCTCTCTCTGTCTCACCTCCTGTCTTACATAAACCTGTCTCTCTCTCTCTCTCTGTCTCACCTCCTGTCATACAGAAACCTGTCTCTCTCTTCTCTGTCTCTCTTCACTCTCTGCTGTCTCACTTCCTGTCTTACAGAAACCTGTCTCTCTCTCCCTCCTCTTCCAGAGCCTCTGGAGGCGGTTGCCACGCCAACCCCTCCTCCGGCGAATGTGAAGATGAAGATGGTTCCTCGGGGGAAGGTGATCGGTTTCCGCTGCGGAACCAAAACCTCCCGCTCAGCTAAAGTCAGGTCAGACACACACACACACACACACAGAGACACACACACACACACACACAGACACACACACACACACACACACACACACACACACACACACACACACAGACACACACATGCAATACATGAAAGTGTTGAGTTATGAGATCATATGAAAGTGTTGAGTTATGAGATCATATGAAAGTGTTGAGTTATTAGATCACATGAAAGTGTTGAGTTATGAGATCACATGAAAAAGTTGAGTTATGAGATCATATAAAAGTGTTGAGTTATGAGATCATATGAAAGTGTTGAGTTATGAGATCACATGAAAGTGTTGAGTTATGAGATCATATAAAAGTGTTGAGTTATGAGATCACATGAAAGTGTTGTTGAGTTATGAGATCATATGAAAGTGTTGAGTTATGAGATCATATGAAAGTGTTGAGTTATGAGATCACATGAAAGTGTTGAGTTATGAGATCATATAAAAGTGTTGAGTTATGAGATCATATGAAAGTGTTGAGTTATGAGATCACATGAAAGTGTTGAGTTATGAGATCATATAAAAGTGTTGAGTTATTAGATCACATGAAAGTGTTGAGTTATGAGATCACATGAAAGTGTTGAGTTATGAGATCATATAAAAGTGTTGTTATGAGATCACATGAAAGTGTTGTTGAGTTATGAGATCACATGAAAGTGTTGTTGAGTTTTGAGATCACATGAAAGTGTTGAGTTATGAGATCACATGAAAGTGTTGAGTTATGAGATCATATGAAAGTGTTGTTGAGTTATGAGATCACATGAAAGTGTTGAGTTATGAGATCACATGAAAGTGTTGTTGAGTTATGAGATCACATGAAAGTGTTGAGTTATGAGATCACATGAAAGTGTTGAGTTATGAGATCATATGAAAGTGTTGAGTTATGAGATCATATGAAAGTGTTGAGTTATGAGATCATATGAAAGTGTTGAGTTATGAGATCATATGAAAGTGTTGAGTTATGAGATCACATGAAAGTGTTGAGTTATGAGATCATATGAAAGTGTTGAGTTATGAGATCATATGAAAGTGTTGAGTTATGAGATCATATGAAAGTGTTGAGTTATGAGATCATATGAAAGTGTTGAGTTATGAGATCATATGAAAGTGTTGAGTTATGAGAGCATATGAAAGTGTTGAGTTATGAGATCATATGAAAGTGTTGTTGAGTTATGAGATCACATGAAAGTGTTGAGTTATGAGATCATATGAAAGTGTTGTTGAGTTATGAGATCACATGAAAGTGTTGAGTTATGAGATCATATGAAAGTGTTGAGTTATGAGATCACATGAAAGTGTTGAGTTATGAGATCACATGAAAGTGTTGAGTTATGAGATCACATGAAAGTGTTGTTGAGTTATGAGATCACATGAAAGTGTTGAGTTATGAGATCACATGAAAGTGTTGAGTTATGAGATCACATGAAAGTGTTGTTGAGTTATGAGATCATATGAAAGTGTTGAGTTATGAGATCACATGAAAGTGTTGAGTTATGAGATCATATGAAAGTGTTGAGTTATGAGATCATATGAAAGTGTTGAGTTATGAGATCACATGAAAGTGTTGTTGAGTTATGAGATCACATGAAAGTGTTGAGTTATGAGATCATATAAAAGTGTTGTTATGAGATCACATGAAAGTGTTGTTGAGTTATGAGATCACATGAAAGTGTTGTTGAGTTTTGAGATCACATGAAAGTGTTGAGTTATGAGATCACATGAAAGTGTTGTTGAGTTATGAGATCACATGAAAGTGTTGAGTTATGAGATCACATGAAAGTGTTGAGTTATGAGATCATATGAAAGTGTTGAGTTATGAGATCATATGAAAGTGTTGAGTTATGAGATCATATGAAAGTGTTGAGTTATGAGATCATATGAAAGTGTTGAGTTATGAGATCACATGAAAGTGTTGAGTTATGAGATCACATGAAAGTGTTGAGTTATGAGATCACATGAAAGTGTTGAGTTATGAGATCACATGAAAGTGTTGAGTTATGAGATCATATGAAAGTGTTGAGTTATGAGATCATATGAAAGTGTTGAGTTATGAGAGCATATGAAAGTGTTGAGTTATGAGATCATATGAAAGTGTTGTTGAGTTATGAGATCACATGAAAGTGTTGAGTTATGAGATCACATGAAAGTGTTGAGTTATGAGATCACATGAAAGTGTTGTTGAGTTATGAGATCATATGAAAGTGTTGAGTTATGAGATCACATGAAAGTGTTGAGTTATGAGATCACAAGAAAGTGTTGTTGAGTTATGAGATCACATGAAAGTGTTGAGTTATGAGATCACATGAAAGTGTTGAGTTATGAGATCACATGAAAGTGTTGTTGAGTTATGAGATCATATGAAAGTGTTGAGTTATGAGATCACATGAAAGTGTTGAGTTATGAGATCATATGAAAGTGTTGAGTTATGAGATCATATGAAAGTGTTGAGTTATGAGATCACATGAAAGTGTTGTTGAGTTATGAGATCACATGAAAGTGTTGAGTTATGAGATCATATGAAAGTGTTGAGTTATGAGATCATATGAAAGTGTTGAGTTATGAGATCATATGAAAGTGTTGAGTTATGAGATCATATGAAAGTGTTGAGTTATGAGAGCATATGAAAGTGTTGAGTTATGAGATCATATGAAAGTGTTGTTGAGTTATGAGATCACATGAAAGTGTTGAGTTATGAGATCATATGAAAGTGTTGAGTTATGAGATCACATGAAAGTGTTGAGTTATGAGATCATATGAAAGTGTTGAGTTATGAGATCACATGAAAGTGTTGAGTTATGAGATCATATGAAAGTGTTGAGTTATGAGATCACATGAAAGTGTTGAGTTATGAGATCACATGAAAGTGTTGTTGAGTTATGAGATCACATGAAAGTGTTGTTGAGTTATGAGATCACATGAAAGTGTTGAGTTATGAGATCATATGAAAGTGTTGAGTTATGAGATCACATGAAAGTGTTGAGTTATGAGATCACATGAAAGTGTTGAGTTATGAGATCATATGAAAGTGTTGAGTTATGAGATCATATGAAAGTGTTGAGTTATGAGATCATATGAAAGTGTTGAGTTATGAGATCATATGAAAGTGTTGAGTTATGAGATCACATGAAAGTGTTGAGTTATGAGATCATATGAAAGTGTTGAGTTATGAGATCACATGAAAGTGTTGAGTTATGAGATCACATGAAAGTGTTGAGTTATGAGATAATATGAAAGTGTTGAGTTATGAGATCACATGAAAGTGTTGAGTTATGAGATCACATGAAAGTGTTGAGTTATGAGATCATATGAAAGTGTTGAGTTATGAGATCATATGAAAGTGTTGAGTTATGAGATCATATGAAAGTGTTGAGTTATGAGATCATATGAAAGTGTTGAGTTATGAGATCATATGAAAGTGTATGAAAGTGTTGAGTTATGAGATCACATGAAAGTGTATGAAAGTGTTGAGTTATGAGATCACATGAAAGTGTTGAGTTATGAGATCATATGAAAGTGTATGAAAGTGTTGAGTTATGAGATCACATGAAAGTGTATGAAAGTGTTGAGTTATGAGATCATTGTGGAGGGACTGTTGTTATATTCTCAGAGACGTCTCTGATGATGTCCTCCTGTGTTTGCTGCAGCTGGTATAAGGTGTGTGTATCTGTGTATGTGTATCTGTGTGTGTGTGTGTGTATATGTGTATATCTGTCTGTGTGCATCTGTGTGTGTGTATCTGTGTGTGTGTATCTGTGTGTATCTGTGTGTGCATCTGTGTATCTGTGTGTGTATCTCTGTGTGTGATCTGTGTGTATCTGTGTGTATATCTGTGTGTATGTATCTGTGTGTATCTGTGTGTGTGTGTGTGTCTGTGTTTATCTGTGTGCGTGTATCTGTGTGTGTATCAGTATGTGTGTATGTATCTGTGTGTGTGTATCTGTGTGTGTATCTGTATCTGTGTGTGTGTATCTGTGTATCTGTGTATCTGTGTGTGTATCTGTATCTGTGTGTGTGTATCTGTGTGTGTATCTGTGTGTATCTGTGTTTATATCTGTGTGTATGTATCTGTGTTTATCTGTGTGTATCTGTGTGTGTGTATCTGTGTGTCTATCTGTATGTGTGTATGTATCTGTGTGTGTGTATCTGTGTATCTGTGTATCTGTGTGTGTATCTGTATCTGTGTGTGTGTATCTGTGTGTATCTGTGTGTATATCTGTGTGTATGTATCCGTGTGTATCTGTGTGTGTGTATCTGTGTTTCTATCTGTATGTGTGTATGTATCTGTGTGTGTGTATCTGTGTATCTGTGTATCTGTGTGTGTATCTGTGTGTGTGTATCTGTGTATCTGTGTATCTGTGTGTGTATCTGTGTGTGTGTATCTGTGTGTGTGTATCTCTGTGTGTGATCTGTGTGTATATCTGTGTGTATATATCTGTGTGTATCTGTGTGTGTGTATCTGTGTGTGTATCTGTATGTGTGTATGTATCTGTGTGTGTGTATCTGTGTGTGTATCTGTATGTGTGTATTTATCTGTGTGTGTATCTGTGTGTGTGTATCTCTGTGTGTGATCTGTGTGTATCTGTGTGTATGTATCTGTGTGTATGTATCTGTGTGTGTGTGTGTGTGTGTGTGTGTATCTGTGTGTGTATCTGTGTGTGTATCTGTGTGTATGTGTGTGTGTGTGTGTATCTGTGTGTGTGTGTGTGTGTCTCTGTGTGTGTCTGTGTATGTATCTGTGTGTGTGTATCTGTGTGTGTGTCTGTGTGTGTGTGTGTGTGTGTATCTGTGTGTGTGTATCTGTGTGTATCTGTGTGTGTATCTGTGTGTATGTATCTGTGTGTGTGTGTGTGTGTCTGTGTATCTGTGTGTATGTATCCGTGTGTGTGTGTGTGTGTGTGTGTGTCTGTGTGTATCTGTGTGTATCTGTGTGTGTGTGTGTGTATCTGTGTGTATGTATCTGTGTGTGTATCTGTGTGTGTATATGTATGTATGTGTGTGTGTGTGTGTGTCTGTGTGTATCTGTGTGTGTGTATCTGTGTGTGTATCTGTGTGTATGTATCTGTGTGTGTGTGTGTGTGTGTGTATCTGTGTGTGTGTATCTGTGTGTGTATCTGTGTGTATGTATCTGTGTGTGTGTATGTATCTGTGTGTATCTGTGTGTGTGTATCTGTGTGTGTGTATCTGTGTGAACCCTCTCTGATGTTGTCCTCCTGTGTGTACTACAGCTGGTATAAGGACGGGGAGCGTATCGTGTCCTCTGTCCCCGGCTACATCGTGCTGAAGGACAGAGACCTCCGCATCGTGGCCAACGAGTTCAACGAGGGCGTCTACACCTGCCGCGTCCATCGCCGTGGAGACACCACGTCCACCAACTCCTGGGTCATCCGCCTGAAACCGGAGACACCGTCCAACAGCTGAGGATGCTGGGACACAGGACACAGAGACACAGAGACATAGAGACACAGAGACACAGGACACAGAGACACAGAGACACAGAGACACAGGACACAGGACAGAGAGACACAGAGACACAGAGACATAGAGACACAGGACACATAGACACAGAGACATAGAGACACAGGACACAGGACAGAGAGACACAGGACACAGAGACACAGAGACACAGGACACAGGACAGAGAGACACAGAGACACAGAGACATAGAGACACAGGACACAGGACAGAGAGACACAGAGACACAGAGACACAGAGACATAGAGACACAGGACACAGAGACACAGAGACACAGAGACATAGAGACACAAGACACAGGACATAGATACACAGGACACAGGACATAGAGACACAGGACACAGGAGACAGAGAAACAGGACACAGAGACACAGGACACAGAGACACAGAGACACAGAGACACAGAGACACAGGACACAGGACAGAGAGACACAGAGACATAGAGACACAGGAACACAGGACACAGAGACACAGAGACACAGAGACACAGGACAGAGAGACACAGAGACATAGAGACACAGGAACACAGGACACAGAGACATAGAGACATAGAGACACAGGACACAGGACACAGGACATAGATACACAGGACACAGGACACAGGACATAGAGACACAGGACACAGGAGACAGAGACACAGAGACACAGAGACACAGAGACACAGGACACAGAGACATAGAGACACAGGACACAGGACATAGATACACAGGACACAGGACATAGAGACACAGGACACAGGACAGAGAGACACAGAGACACAGAGACACAGAGACACAGAGACATAGAGACACAGAGACACAGAGACATAGAGACACAGGACACAGGACATAGATACACAGGACACAGGACATAGAGACACAGGACACAGGAGACAGAGACACAGGAGACAGAGACACAGGACACAGAGACACAGGACACAGAGACACAGAGACACAGAGACACAGAGACATAGAGACACAGAGACATAGAGACACAGGACACAGAGACACAGAGACAGAGACACAGGATACAGGACATAGATACACAGGACACAGGACATAGAGACACAGGAGACAGAGACACAGGACACAGAGACATAGAGACACAGGACACAGGAGACAGAGACACAGGACACATAGACATAGAGACACAGGACATAGAGACACAGGACACAGGAGACAGAGACATAGAGACACAGGACACAGGACACAGGACACAGGAGACAGGACACAGAGACATAGAGACACAGGACACAGGAGACAGAGACAGAGGACACAGAGACATAGAGACACACAGGACACAGAGGTCCAGGCCCGACGCACAGAGACGCAGATTAAGGATCAGTTTAAGAAGCTTCACCAGTTTCTAGAAGAGGAAGAGGAGGCCAGGATGGCTGCACTGAGGGAGGAAGAGGAGCAGAAGAGTCAGAGGATGAAGGAGAAGATGGAGGCTCTGAGCAGAGAGATAGCAGCTCTTTCAGACACAGTCAGAGCCACAGAGGAGCAGCTGGGAGCTGAAGACGTCTCATTCCTGATCAACTACAAGGCTGCAGTGGAGAGAGTCCAGCAGAGCCCCCTGCTGGAGGACCCACAGCTGCTCTCAGGAGCTCTGATAGACGAGGCCAAACACCTGGGACACCTGAGCTTCAACATCTGGAACAAGATGAAGGACATGGTCTCCTACTATCCTCTGGTTCTGGACCCAAACACTGCTGGTACATATCTCACCCTGTCTGAAGATCTGACCAGTGTGACATGGGGAGGAGAGGAACAGCAGCTTCCTGATAATCCAGAGAGGATTGATGGTTACTGGTCTGTCCTGGGCTCTGAGGGCTTTAACTCAGGGACTCACAGCTGGGATGTCGAGGTTGGAGACAGTACATACTGGGTACTGGGTGTGTTAGCAGAGTCTGTCCAGAGGAAGGGACTCATACGGTCTGGATTATGGGCAATATATTTCTCTGGAGGTAAATACTCAGCATGGTCTCCATCAGCTCCAGTCACTGATCTCCCGTTTGAGAAGCAGCTCCAGAGGATCAGAGTGACTCTGGACTGGAACAGAGGAAATCTGTTGTTCTCTGATCCTGATACTAACACACACATACACACCTTCACACACACTTTCACTGAGAGGATGTTTCCATACATTAACACTCAGGATAATCTGAAGATATCACCACTGAAAGTCTGTGTGACAAAACAACAGGTCTGATAGAGTTTTAGGGTGGTGATAATAATAGTAAACAACTACTCATTTCTTCAACCTTAATGTGTTCCATCTTTTTATGTAGAAATAATATCTGAACTGAATGATAAAATTAAGTTCAAACTTTATATCGGCAGCAGCAAACGGTAACAGGAGTCAGCAGATTAAATATGAAAGAATATAAACAGAATAATGGTTGTAAATATAAAGAGTAGTAAAGAGTAGGAGACTGATGGTAATCTGAAGATATCATCACTGAAGTTCTGTGTGACAAAACAACATGTCTGATGGAGTCTGTAGTTTTAGGGGGGTGATAATAATCAACATGGCATCATGACTTTGCGTAAATAAACACGGCACTTTCATAAAGCCAAATGGCGTGTTATTGTACGCATTTTCAGCTATCCACGTGTATGCCTACGCTGTATACAGCCGATGTAAACACACTCGCAATGTAGGTCAATGGCGGCCGATTTGCGTTGATATACACGCAAAAATGCGATTATGCGTCTTGATAACACGCAAAAACGGAATACAAATTCGATTCTCTTTGGAAAAAAATGTCATCATTTTTGGCAAGTTTCTGTCGCCTTTTGACATTTTTGTCTCTTTTTACGAGTTTTATTACCGACAATTTTTCTGATGTTTTTACCGCTTTTTTAAAATCCATGCAGACATGCCCCCCCCCCCCTCCCTAGATAGTTGGAGATCTCAACCCCCCCAATGTTGAAGCCAAAAATACCCCTTTGCCTTCTGTCTCCATTTTACATAGTTGTGATTGTTTTAGTGTTTAATGTCTATGTGTAGTTTGATGCAAGTCATTATTTTGAGATTATAACAGCAGGGTTCGACATAAGCAACGAAGGCCCGATGGCCCGGGACAGTAAGACTGTATGTCGGGCAAGTTGATTGGCCAGCCAATCAAAGTGAGGAGTCAGTTCCTTGTAATTTGATGCTAACGTTGGGTGCAACTCTATCTTGTGTTTAATGTATTTGTCTTTTGACATTAATAAATGTCTGTGGTGTGAAATAAAAGCAATCTTGATAATTGGTAACATTCAGCAGAAAGGGAACTGAACTCTGTTTAGTAGCACACAGACACACACAGACACACACACACACACACACACACACACACACACACACACACACACACACACACACACAGACACACACACAGACACACACAGACACTCACACGCACTCACAGACACACACACACACGTGTGAATGAAGAAAAGAAACCACTGGGAGGTGCTGTGGTGTGTTTACACATTAAATGTGTTAATTATTAATCATTAAAGAGTCTCCATTCTGCTGTTTCTGACTACTTTTACTTTTTCAGAACAATAATAAACAAGAGAGTCAGTTTTAAACAGCTCTGTCTTTATTTCCGGACATCAGGAAGCAAAGAGTATCAGGAGAACAACCATCAGACCATTTCAGAAACAAGTTCAAACTGGATGTTTAGTTACCATCACCAAAGCCACCAGACTCCATGTAAATAATCAGGACTTTTAGCGTGTATAGAGCCAGCATATCTCCACCAGACTCCATGTAAATAATCAGGACTTTTAGCGTGTATAGAGCCAGCATATCTCCACCAGACTCCATGTAAATAATCAGGACTTTTAGCGTGTATAGAGCCAGCATATCTCCACCAGACTCCATGTAAATAATCAGGACTTTTAGCGTGTATAGAGCCAGCATATCTCCACCAGACTCCATGTAAATAATCAGGACTTTTAGCGTGTAACGTTTTCGGAGCATCAGAGAGAAGCGCCGGCATCTAAGCAGCACCTAAATAAGGCACCGAAATCCGTGTTGCTATTGGGTCCGGTAGATAACGGTGGTTAAAGCACCGGTGGCGTATTAGCACCGGGTCTGTGCAGGTTTGATGGATCGCGTACAAACCAATAGGGTGTCGGAATGACTGTAAATACTTCTCATCCAACCACAATCACATTCACTCTCTCCAGATGGAGCGATCTGGATAGGTTTTTTGTGTGTGTTTTTTTAACGATGACGAGCCGGAATGAAAACAAGCCGAACTGAAATATGAGTAACGAGGCTATTTTTAAAATGTAAGGAGTAGAAGTAAAAAGTATGCTGTAAAATAATTACTCCAGTAAAGTATAGATACCCAATATTTCTACTTAAGTAAGGTAACGAAGTATTTGTACTTCGTTACTTGACACCTCTGATGTAGTCGAACCTTTAAGTGAACAACTCTTATTAATAATCAAAAGAATGTAACCGCTAATGAAGTTTACTTTCAACCATCAAAACTCGTTAATCGCCTGAAACTCCGTGATGAGAGGAAATAACAGGAAGATATTTGGCTGATAGGAGGAGGTTAACAGGCTCTAGGGGAGGCTCCGAGGACCCCCCAGGGGTCCCGGACCACCTGTTGGAGATTCCTGGCTGAGACCCTTTCGGCCAAATTGGACAACAAACACTCAAGTTACAACTTCTTCTTCGTTCATCGATGAATGCTCAAAATGGCCGCCACGCCCACGCCGCTGGACGACAACTCAAGCTTTTAATAACTCTTCATTGTAAAGGTGTTGAGATGGCAAAAAATGAATTTGAAGTTGATCGGATGAAATCTCTAGGAGGAGTTCGTTAAAGTATAGCAGCTTGACTTTTAGGCCTACTTCCTGTTACCACTAGGGGGCGCTATGACTTTGAGTCAGTACCGGCCTGTAGATATCGTCAGGGTTGGACTCTTATGAATCCTGAAAAGTTTCGACCCAATTGGTCAATGTACACTCAAGTTACACCCACTTCCTGTTCCAATGGCCCCCTACATGAAGTTGGTCCTCTATAAATTGCATATTTTTTTTAGCTATTACAATTCTTTTAACAACTTTTCATCTTTAACGTCTTAAGATGGCACAGACCGAGTTTGAAGTTGATCGGAAGAAATCTCTAGGAGGAGTTCGTTAAAGTACGACAAGTGGAAATGGCCAAAATCGCACTAATTTCGAACTTTGAAATCAAAATGGCGGACTTCCTATTGGGTTTAGGGTATGGCTCTAATGAAGTTTTTTGTACATCTTGACATGTTACATATGTGTACCAAGTTTCGTGAGTCTACGTTAAACGCACTGCAGGGGCTCAATTTTTTTAACTTTCTAGGGGGCGCTAGCGAGCCATTTTTGTGCGCCTATTCCCGAAACCTTTAAAATACGTAAATTCTCACCAGACTTGATGCGGCCGCCAAATTTGGTGAGTTTTTGAATATGTTAAGCCCCTCAAAAAGCCAATTCATTTGACAGGAAAATAATAATAATTCCTTCAGTTTCAATAGGGCCTTCGGGCCTGTCGGTGCTCGGGATCTAAAGATGAAATAAACTCCTCCTGACCCGTGACAACCAACAGCACCATTTAATGGTAGGCCTACTGTGTGTCCTTACAAGGCTGCTTTCTGCTGGAAATTCTTATTTGTGTCAATATGGCTCGGCTTCTTTCTTGTTTTTAAGTAAATACTTGGCCTACATTCTGAAATACATGCAGATATGCAGGCATGAGTAAATAAA
>NC_041333.1:42559655-42567257 GCF_004354835.1 Perca flavescens
AAAGTTGGGACCTTTACCTATCATCTTTAACATTCTTGGCTCAGTAGTCACCACTGGGACACACATTCAAGAATACACAATATCCCAGGATCTGAAGTGGGATGCAAAAATCAACACCACTGCAAAAGGCTGAAAGAGCATACTTCCTGCTTCTGGTAAGGTTAAACAGGACTCAGGACTTGGCCAGACTCAGCTGCATTATCCAGTTTGCTAAATCAATCATTGGTTGAAAGCTACCATATCTATGTTTCACCCCTCATTAACAAATAACTATATATATATATATATATATATATATATATATATATATATATATATATATATATATATATATATATATTTTAAATTTAAAAGGGACAGTGCACATTAATCAACATGAGTACAATGTCCAACATGTAAATGTGCCAGATTTAGCCGTGCGGCTAATTTTCATCTGCAGTCCACAAACCCCTTATTAACCTTAAGCCCTGCTATTGCTATTGCTTACAAAGAAATCTGTATATTCTGTTTGATAAGATCATTACTTACCCTAGCCCAGATTTTCTTTTTTTTTTACACTCAGCCCAACCTAGTTTGCTAAAAAATCTAATGTGTTTCACATGGATTAATCATGCTGCTGCATCTGTATCCTTCATAACTTGGGCTGTTTAGGTTTAAACAAACAAGCACGTTTCTAACTGTGTGTTCAGGTGTGCCTGGATATTACAGAACTATGGGTCTTCATGTTGAGGTAAATTTCACAAACAGAAAAGTCAAATCCATACTTTAAAGTGTGTTCTCAGTCATCCAGGTCAGAGGATGCATTGAATTACTCAGCAAGAGCTAAATTGTCTTAAAATAACTTCAAAAAAAGACATCAGCAGTCCTCCATTTTAGTAAAAACATGACCAGTCTGGGTCAGTAAAATTGCAATTTCCATATTCCCTTGAATGCAGCAGTAGTGCAGGTGCAGATTGCAGTCCTCCCTCCCCACCCAATGTCTCAACTGACCTGGTTGTGACCTCTGAAGCAGAGAGGCCCAGAGGAACAGACAGTTTGGCATGAATTCAGTTTGAGGTTATTTCCAAACAAAACCTCACGTTATTTTATGCTATACATGTTCAATAAAGACTAATGCATTAAATATGTATTCATTATATTTATAGTTATTTAAGAAATGATTAAGATATTTTAATACTTAAGTAACAGCTTACAACAGGCCATAGTATGTTGTGATAAAGGCACAACATATAGCAGGGCAGATAATGTTAGCCTAGCACAGACTTTTGCACAGACTATTTCTTTTACATAAAGCTAATGAAAAGGCAAACAATAACAAAAAACTAACTTAACAATCGAGACAGAACTAGACAAGCAACTAACTGCTGGCGGCAGTGGTAGAAGAGCAACTCCTGTTTTCTGCTAGATTAAAATTGCTGTGTTTATCAATGAAGAAGGCTTTTAAGAGAGCATAGACAACAACTTCAATTCCTTTTAGTAAAGGGCTGTCTGATGGCAAAATAAAGCGGGAAAATATTCTAAATATATACAGTATATAGATACTTAGCCAACCAACTCTGTTTCATGGCAGTGTGTGCAGATGAACAGCTTTTGTCCGTTGCACCAGCTATCAGTTTGTGTAATGTATCTCAAACTTGGAGTGATACTTGTTGTTCAAAGGAATTCTAATTATAGCTTTTGTATGTGGTTGTTATTATATCACTATTAAGAACCAGAACAAATCAGTTTGCTTGATTTGAGCAACCTTTTTATAATATGGTTTTGATATTTTAGTTATGCCACCTCATTGCTGGACTATCATACCTGATATTCAAGCTCATTTGAAGGTTTGGTGCAGTTCAGCTTTATTGCTTGCCATCCATTCTCCCTTTTTTCTCACCATGGATACTTCTGATGTTGCTTCAGATCTGCATCTTATCCCTACATTTCATTTACATATAGATAATATAGTATCTTATCCCTACATTTCATTTACATATAGATAATATAGTATAAGCTAACGATGATGAATATATTGTTACTTTTGTAATTAACTTTAAAAAAGCTGTAAGGCCTAAAGGGAACTATGAATACAATTCTTAAAACTTTAAGCTCATGTATTAATAACAATACTCAAAACCCTATAATTTCTATGGTCCAGACGGCTTAAAGCTGCCTACACATAAAAGCCGGCAAAATCGCTCTGCGCGGGCCAATCCATTGAGAGCAGTGCCGCCCAACTAGGCGCTGCTCTACCCCTGGCATCATGCACCTCTCAGAATTGCCGAATTGCTCGCTTGCTCTCAGCACAATTACATTTTTTTCACTCAAATTCTAAATCAAACACGACATCTTAAAGGCCCCTTTCAGTGTATTTTAACATATTTATGGTATTTCATATTTTCATGACAATTTTGAGTAACAAGTGAGAGATTCTGTGTTGTTCTAATAATTGTCTCATTTGTGGTCTAATAAACACTGACTTTATCAAATTGGAAGTTTCTAATATATTATAGAAGAGTTTAGACCAAAGATTGGCGACGAGACACTACTGTTTTAGAACATTGCAGTTTCAGCAGTCTACAAACCAGCTAATGGTGTTGCTGCGACTCAGCTGGTCAAGTCTCTAGAGGCTGGTTTTAAAACGTTAGAGACGTCTTCCGTTTCAACAGAAGTCAGCTGGTCAAGTGAGCTTACAAACTATAGAAATAAAATGATCCATAATGCATTTATTTCTGTTACAAACTGTCAGCTGGTGGAAATGGCAGTTTTAGACTGTGGCTCAACGAGCGCTGCAACCAGGGTTTGTGGTGGAGCGAGTTAGAGAGAGATTGAAGAGAGGGAGCTGCGTTATAAAGTTGAGAATCAGAACTACAATATATGAAATATATTTTGATAAATGTTATGAACATGCAAGATAAAAATATGTATAACAATTATTATTAATTAATTTTGTATTGATGGGGAGAAAAATGTATTAATTTAGTATAAAAACAACCCAATTATAATGAAGAAATTAATTTCAAATAATGGCAAATATTTGTCTGCTTATATGCTAAAAACTTTCAGGGTTTGTAGCGTATGGTTTAAATTGTAGTCTTAAATTGAGCTAATGTTACCACATTTAAAAGAAAACACTGTTACACACAATCTGTCATGTTCAAGTCCCCATCCTGACCACGCCCATCCCCCCCACTCTGGCCATGCCTTTACCATGTGGCGAACATGAGGTGTGTTTAGGGTCCCCCCCTTGTCCAGGCCCTCCCTTACATTAGGTGAGTTTGACATGGTGTGAACTCAAATATCAACTGAACAGATAAGAGCACGCTGACATGCACAAGCATATACAGATATTTTGATGAATGTTATGAATATTTATTATAATTATTAATTTTTGCTAATGAGGAAAAAATGTATCCATTTAGTATGTACACTTGTCATTGGCTTAATTTTGAGGAAAAAAAACTAACTAATAATAAATTAAAAAATAATTATTTTTATTTCAAGTTAAGCCAAAAGCATTTGTCTGCTTATATGCTGAAAGATTTCAGGGTTCGTTTGGTTTCGATTGGGCGGTCTCAAATTGAGCTACTGACGCCGTTTAAAAGAAAATACTGTTACACACGTATGTCATGTTCAAGTCCCCATCCCGACCACGCCCATCCCCCACTCCGCCATGTGGCAAGTGTGTGTGCCGGAGTCCCCATGGTGTCCAGCCCCTCCCCTCACGTGGCTGTGAACTCTGCGTCAGATCTTCACTGCATGGGCGAGAGCAGGCTGGAGTCATGGATCAGGAGATGGTGAGTCTAAAATTGATTTTACTGCCATTTAAACCGTTTACAATTCTGTTTAAAATAGATTTGTACTGTTATCACATGTAAAGCAACTCTTATAGATTAATTTGAAAGTAAAATGTTAGAAGGCTAACTTATATCTTGTCAGCCAAATAAGTTAATGCTAGCTAGTTTAATGGCAGCTAACATTACAGTTTATAAACCAACACCATCTTAGTTTACAGTAAATTGTGCCGTCGTGGTGTCAAATGGAAACCTTAGTTTAGGACAGTAGCAGGTGTTGTTGTCAGGACCAGGTCAGCCATTTAGTAACGTGCACATGCCGTGACCTGTCGCCATTTTGCAACTTTTACCATACGTGTGTGTGTGTGTGGGGTGGGGGGTTAAACAAAAGTATAAATCAAGAGAGATGGCTGCAGTAATGTTAAATGCACTGATACTGAGCTGAAATGAAGTGTGCTGCAACATGTGTCTTGTAGTCAGAATCAGATAGTGCTGTGTGTGGGGGGGGGGGGGGGGGGTTTGGGAGAGGGAGTGGTGACTACAGAAGGAGAGGTGGCTGGGGAACTATTTTCTCAGAGAGATAAATATATTGTACTTTTCCCATATAAAAAACATCCTATCAGGTTTTCTGGACTAATATTTGAAAGTTTTGTGGTGTTATTTGGTTTATAAGCTTGTATTGTAATCTGCACATTTATTTATTACACATTGAGCATTAGTATGGCTTAAGAAAGATGTATAATGTTGAAAGCCCCTTTAGACTCAAAGTTTTCATTATTTCATCAGACCCAATTGAAAATATAAATTTTTGTTCATATTAATTTAGCGAAAAAATGGACATACAGTGTTATACTACCTCTCTGATGGTGCATGTGACACGTACTGCCTAATCTACTGTTAATAAACTGAGAAATGCAGCTAAAATGTGTGACTAATATGATATATGATATGACTTGCAGGAAGAAGATTTGACAACCATTCATGGTCACTGTGACAGCCCTTTCAATTCTTCAGGTCAGTAAAGTGATAATTAGGACAACTCGTAATATGAATTTGACTTAATGATCTCTTTTTGGTTATTTTTTTGCTACACATTAAATGTCTGCTATAGAATGTTTGTTTGGAAATATTGTCATGGAAATCAGTGTTGGTTTGGTGCATGAGACTCAGAAAGTTGATGTGTTGCATGGCAAAGGCTCGATTTATGTCTGATTATTCCACCTGCATTTTGTTGATAAATCCAACTTTCTGAGTCTCATGCGGGTTATCTCTGCCATTATAGAGCTTAGGGGCAGCGCCAAAGCGTATAAACATAAAAACAATTTGGACATCATCTGGACTGCAAACATAGACTGTATAAACCGATGAACAGGAGGGGGCTCCTGCTTGTTGTCTTCTGGACACGTGCTGTATGATGGACACAAACAGTGTCACAACCACACACACCATGCATGTTGCACACGCCCAGGTACAGCCCACACATTAGATAGTGTGTGGTGGAAAAAGAGGTGAAAAAGATGAGGGACTTGTGTTTGTCTGTGAGTATAAAGTTAATAATCATTTTGCATAATAGATGTGAATGTAGAATTTTTAGTCTGTGTACAGTATATCTGTTGGTAATTGCTATAACTCCTCAAGACCAAAGCAAGTTCCGTGTCCTGCTTGCTACCTGCTGGTTTAAAGTGAAACGGTTAGCCAGCCCGGCACAGAGCTAGCGACAACTTTAGCTAAGGTTCACTCTTAACCGTGGGCTGACCTTTAAGGTGGACAAGCTATTCTCATTTTAGTGACAAGCTCCTCCAAGTTTTGCTTCTAATGATCTTTCCCTAGCTGCAACCAACAACAACTCGGGCTAGCTTTTTGCAAAATAACTGTTTAATGACATCACCAATATGCAAATGAATGTGTGACGCCATTGCACCTAAAGCGCTCTGAAATCTCAGGAAAACCCTGTCATGCACTGTCACATCAAACAATGCAATGTATGAAACATCCTCAACATTCTATGGCTGCCATCTTATAGTTTACCAAATGAAATTACCCTGATGATGCTCTATAACGTTTCAATTTGATCTATTTAAGTTCTGTTTGTAAAATTTATTTTTGTCATATCTTTTTACTAATGACTATAACCCCATTAACACTCTCTGACGGTGCCTTAAAGAAATAGATACTTGGATGTCTAGAACTTCCTCCAGCCTAACAAAAAAAACTGAGATGGTAGTTTTTGGAAAGGAGGAGGAAGATGCAAACTTTCTACCTTGCTTGAAGGAAGGGCTTAATAACAAGAAAGTGGTTAAAAAAAAAACAACCTTGGTATGAACGTTGATCTAATTTTAGCACTCACTTAAAACAGTCATAAAATCATTATACCTTCATTTAAAAATATCAATAAACTAAAGAATATATTTCAAAGGAGGATCTTGAAAAAATCATACATACTTTCATTTCTAGTGGGATCGATTATTGCAATGTGCTGGACTCCCTAAAGACTTTAAAACCTCTCCAAATGGTACAGAATAGTGCAGCCAGGATCACTTACTAAAACAAAAAGAACAGATCATATTCGCCAGTCTTAAAGTCCTACTGGCTCCCAATTTAATACAGAATTGATTCTAAGGCTCTTCTGTTAGTTTTTAAGACACTAAAGGGGATGGGACCAAACTACCTGCATGACATATTCCAACAACATTCTCAACAAGACCCCCTAGATTAAAACATAAGCAACTACTTTTACTGAAACCTGCTCGGGGTCTAAAACAGGGAAGCAGCTTTTAGCTTTCCACTATGGTGTCCATCTTTGGACTAGCTTCCAGAAAATTATCGCCTAACTACCATTTTTAAAACAAAGCTAAAGAACAAGTTTTTCTCAGATGCTGCTCAGCAGTTAATGCACATTGTTTTTATAAGTCTTTCTATCTATTCATTTAGTTATCTTATTTTTAAATTGACTCTTTGTTGTTGTTATATATACATTTTACTTTTTCTATTATTGCTAAAATTGTATTTTAATTATTGTTTTATGAAGCACATTGTATTGCTGTATGGAATGCGCTATACAAATAAATCTGTCTTGCCTTACAGCTGATCGAGGATGAATCCATCTGGACACCAGAATGAGGTAAGATAGAGGCTACACATGGGATATTATGTTAGATGGACAGCAGAGATGGATCTTAGGACAGTTATTTTACAGGAAAACTGTCACATGTGTCATTTTGAGAAACTCAGAAGACACGCGTCAGTAGAGACAGGAAATCTATTGAGAAAATAAAGAGCATGAGGACTCTCCATCTACACACGCTGTTGAATATGGTCAGTGATAATGCTATTGAATTTAATAGTACAGGAGCCATTTAAGTCAATGTGAGTAACACTATTATTGATAGGTTGAATAGGTGACCACCACCTTCATGCATTGTAATGGAGACTCACACTGAACTTTTCTCCCACCTCCGCATCAAAAATCTCCATCAGCTGTCATATATAAAGGTAAATATGATGCATAATGCAAGTTGTAGACTTCATGTGAGCACTTGTAGACCATGAGGTCACAGGAAAAAACATGAGTTTGTAGAAAAATCTGAACTTGTAAATTGAGATTTCACTCATAGAAAAAATTCACACAACCGTGATCTAAATGTGATGTTACAGAAAAATAATACTAATCACAAATGTGTAGATTTTTAATAGATACAATGGCAGTAGCAAATTTGTATGCCAACTTACTGATTTTTTTTCTTGTTTTTATTACATGAGTGCATTTTCCAGCACAACCAAACCCTGCTAACAACATCTTAATCAATCACTGCAACTTTTACATGAT
>NC_041333.1:42567757-42580257 GCF_004354835.1 Perca flavescens
ACAGGGGTAACACTAAACACAGGGGTAACACTAAACACAGGGGTAACACTAAACACAGGGGTAACACTAAACACAGGGGTAACACTAAACACAGGGGTAACACTAAATACAGGGGTAACACTAAACACTGGGGCAACACTAAACACAGGGGTAACACTAAACACAGGGGTAACACTAAACACAGGGGTAACACTAACACTGGGGCAACACTAAACACAGGGGTAACACTAAACACAGGGGTAACACTAAACACAGGGGTAACACTAAACACAGGGGTAACACTAACACTGGGGCAACACTAAATACAGGGATAACACTAAACACAGGGGTAACACTAAACACAGGGGTAACACTAAACACAGGGGTAACACTAAACACAGGGGTAGCACTAAATACAGGGGTAGCACTAAATACAGGGGTAACACTAAATACAGAGGTAACACTAAACACTGGGGCAACACTAAACACAGGGATAACACTAAACACAGGGATAACACTAAACACAGGGATAACACTAAACAGTGGGGCAACACTAAACAGTGGGGCAACACTAAACAGTGGGGCAACACTAAACAGTGGGGCAACACTAAACACAGGGGTAACACTAAACACAGGGGTAACACTAACACAGGGGTAACACTAAACACAGGGGTAACACTAAATACAGGGGTAACACTAAACAGGGGTAGCACTAAATACAGGGGTAACACTAAACACAGGGGTAGCACTAAATACAGAGGTAACACTAAACACTGGGGCAACACTAAACACAGGGGTAACACTAAACACAGGGGTAACACTAAACACAGGGGTAGCACTAAACACAGGGGTAGCACTAAACACTGGGGCAACACTAAACACTGGGGCAACACTAAACACTGGGGCAACACTAAACACAGAGGTAACACTAAACACTGGGGTAACACTAAACACTGGGGTAACACTAAACACTGGGGTAACACTAAACACTGGGGCAACACTAAACACTGGGGTAACACTAAACACTGGGGTAACACTAAACACTGGGGTAACACTAAACACTGGGGCAACACTAAACACAGGGGTAGCACTAAATACAGAGGTAACACTAAACACTGGGGCAACACTAAACACAGGGGTAACACTAAACACAGAGGTAACACTAAACACAGGGGTAACACTAAACACAGGGGTAACACTAACACTGGGGCAACACTAAACACAGGGATAACACTAAACACTGGGGCAACACTAAACAGTGGGGCAACACTAAACACCGGGATAACACTAAACACCGGGATAACACTAAACACCGGGATAACACTAACACTGGGGCAACACTAACACCGGGGCAACACTAAACACAGGGATAACACTAAACACTGGGGCAACACTAAACAGTGGGGCAACACTAAACACCGGGATAACACTAAACACCGGGATAACACTAAACACCGGGATAACACTAACACTGGGGCAACACTAACACCGGGGCAACACTAAACACCGGGGCAACACTAAACACAGGGGTAACACTAAACACAGGGGCAACACTAAACAGTAGGGCAACACTAAACACGGGGGCAACACTAAACAGTGGGGTAACACTAAACACAGGGGTAACACTAAACACAGGGGTAACACTAAACACAGGGGTAACGCTAAACACTGGGGCAACACTAAACACAGGGGTAACACTAAACACTGGGGCAACACTAAACACAGGGGTAACACTAAACACAGGGGTAGCACTAAACACAGGGGCAACACTAAACACTGGGGCAACACTAAACACTGGGGCAACACTAAACACAGAGGTAACACTAAACACTGGGGTAACACTAAACACTGGGGTAACACTAAACACTGGGGCAACACTAAACACAGGGATAACACTAAACACTGGGGCAACACTAAACACTGGGGCAACACTAAACACAGGGGATAACACTAAACACAGGGATAACACTAAACACCGGGATAACACTAAACACATGGGGCAACACTAAACACCGGGGCAACACTAAACACCGGGGCAACACTAAACACAGGGATAACACTAAACACAGGGATAACACTAAACAGTGGGGTAACACTAAACACTGGGGCAACACTAAACAGTGGGGTAACACTAAACACAGGGGTAACACTAAACACAGGGGTAACACTAAATACAGAGGTAACACTAAACACAGAGGTAACACTAACACAGAGGTAACACTAAACACAGGGGTAACACTAAACACAGGGGTAACACTAAACACAGGGGTAACACTAAACACAGGGGTAACACTAACACAGAGGTAACACTAACACAGAGGTAACACTAACACAGAGGTAACACTAAACACAGGGGTAACACTAAACACAGGGGTAACACTAACACAGAGGTAACACTAACACAGAGGTAACACTAACACAGAGGTAACACATCAACATCTGTCATCAAACACACAAACACATCATACCCAGGTATCATTCTACAGTAGAGATCCTGAGAAACTCACCTGTAGTCAGGTGTTACTATCTGAGGAGAAACTCACCTGTAGTCAGGTGTTACTATCTGAGGAGAAACTCACCTGTAGTCAGGTGTTACTATCTGAGGAGAAACTCACCTGTAGTCAGGTGTTACTATCTGAGAGGAGAAACTCACCTGTAGTCAGGTGTTACTATCTGAGGAGAAACTCACCTGTAGTCAGGTGTTACTATCTGAGGAGAAACTCACCTGTAGTCACGTGTTACTATCTGAGGAGAAACTCACCTGTAGTCAGGTGTTACTATCTGAGGAGAAACTCACCTGTAGTCAGGTGTTACTATCTGAGGAGAAACTCACCTGTAGTCAGGTGTTACTATCTGAGGAGAAACTCACCTGTAGTCAGGTGTTACTATCTGAGGAGAAACTCACCTGTAGTCACGTGTTACTATCTGAGGAGAAACTCACCTGTAGTCAGGTGTTTGCGAGGGTTTCCATGAGCGTCAAAGGAAGCTGGAGAGAGAACACGGTAGAAAACACAGTATTATTATTATTATTATTATTATTATTATTATTATTATTATTATTAATATTAATATTATTATTATTATTCACATGTCAGCAGTGTTGTAATGTAGCAAAGTTTGTTAGCAGCTGTATGTTAGCAGATGTATGTTAGCACAGTGTTAGCACTGTTTCTTTACCGTCGCTGCAGCGGCTCAGGCACTCCTCTGCGCTGCCGTAGCGGTTGTTGTTGCCGCGACAACCTCCATACGTGAACATCTGGCAGGAGGAGGTGCTGGCGTCGTAGTAGAACATGGTGAATGCAGCACGGCAGGGCCCGGGGTCAGAGGTCACCATGCAGCTATCTACACACACACAGTTAGCACACACACAAAACAGTTAGTGTACACAAACACACACACACACACACACACACACACAACTTCACTAATACTTTAAATCTAACTTTCAATATTAGGTTGGTTTGGGGAGGGGACGTCACGGGACACATCAGAATGGATAATTTATTTTTTTTAGTGACAAAAACATTATAAAGTGACAAATGTCAGAAAAAGCAACAAAGACTGAAAAAATCTTCGAAAAAAACTGCCAAGAAAACCTTGAAACAAACAGCAAAAAAGTTGAAAAGGAAGAAAAACTTTAGAGAAGCCCAGCTGTGATTATTACCTTATTGTATATTATAGAATTATCTTATTGTATATTATAATCTTATTGTATATTATTGTATATTACATATATAAGGCCCATGCTGATGCTAAGCTACTACTTAGAATGAAGATGATTATTCACCATTTAGATTAGATTGTGTTACAGCAGCTAATCTAAGCCTCACATACAGACCATACAAGAAATAATAGATAGGATAGAATACAACAACTACTATTCCAAACAACGATAACAACACACAAACACATGTACAACCTACTCCACTGGTCTTCTCTCTTTAAATACATTAGCTTTGTTGATTTGGTAAACTCTGTAATTAAGGAACTTTTAATGGACTATATGTCCACCAAACTGTAAGAGACAAGACTGTCTCTGGATGGGATTCTTAATGTCCATCGTGGCTCTCAGGGAACCTGAGCCTGACCCCCCAGGGATAAGGGTAAGGGTTAGGGGGGGTTAGGGTATAACCCTATAATAAGAAAGCTTCAGAATAAACCTCTTTATTTATTCATGTCTTTTCTTTCCTCTGAAACCAGAAGCATTTGTATGTATTTCTTGTGTGTGTATTCCTGATATGAACTAACATATATTATGACTACTACTGGTTTTATGTTCTCTGCACCATCAGGACAAACACTCCTCAACTGTTGATGTTTCTACCTCATAGATACTAGCTATTTCTTTAGGATTTCATACCTCTGTATTCTGCAAAAACTTCATCAGCAGCATCTTTCTTGGAGGAGGGAAGCACTTTGACTGCAGGAAGAGACACAACTTTAATAAACCAGAACTTTGGATTCTTCCAACCTGGACTCTCTGTCTCCATGTGTGTGTGTCTGAGTGTCTGATGGGACAACAATCTCTGAAACTGGTCCAGTATTAAACCAGAACCAAGCTGTAATGTAACCCTACAGGACTAATGTTCAGCAGCAGTTAGAGTCCACTACAATATTATTTACATGGAGTCTGGTGGAGATATGCTGGCTCTATACACGCTAAAAGTCCTGATTATTTACATGGAGTCTGGTGGAGATATGCTGGCTCTATACACGCTAAAAGTCCTGATTATTTACATGGAGTCTGGTGGAGATATGCTGGCTCTATACACGCTAAAAGTCCTGATTATTTACATGGAGTCTGGTGGAGATATGCTGGCTCTATACACGCTAAAAGTCCTGATTATTTACATTGAGTCTGGTGGAGATATGCTGGCTCTATACACGCTAAAAGTCCTGATTATTTACATGGAGTCTGGTGGAGATATGCTGGCTCTATACACACTAAAAGTCCTGATTATTTACATGGAGTCTGGTGGAGATATGCTGGCTCTATACACACTAAAAGTCCTGATTATTTACATATGGAAATATTTCAGTGTGTGTGCATCGGTATCGGTGTGTGTGTGTGTGTGTGTGTGTGTGTGTGTGTGTGTGTGTCTGACCTGTGCAGGCAGCGATGCACTCCTTCTCGGTGAAGTAGTTGTTCTTATTTCCTTGGCAGCCTCCGTACAGGAAGGTCTGACAGCTTCCCGTCTTGCTGTTGTAGTACCAGTGCTTAAACGCCGCTCTGCAGTTACCGCCATCAGGCTCCGCCCCGCAGCGCTCTGATTGGACAACAACTCCGGTTATGTGATGGCATTAGGACCATGGTCTGTGTCTGTGTTACTGTGGGACAGCGTGTTTAATTCTCCTGAGGATGGAGGTCTAGGTTAGTCTAGTCTAGTTGTGCATCCGACGGCTCTAATTGACTTTCTCTAATCCTCGGGTATGTTGATGGTTAGTTTCAGCCTTCAGGGTTACGTTTAGGGTTCAGAAACAGAAGATAAAACATGATGTAGAAGCTTCATATCTGATAAAATAAATGCATTGATGTCCGACAGTGAGACTGTTCATTTAAAGTAGAAAAGATTAGATGGGAAGTACCTTCTTTCAGGACATTGTGTGCTTCCATTCACGTTGTTAGTTTGATAAATTAAATAAAGTTATGAAAATGAATCCGTTCATTTGATTGTGGCCCAGTTCATAATCTTCTCTGATTTGATAGAAGAACTTCTTCTTGTCCTGTTTCTGTCTTCACTGATAACGAGTTGACGTGGACACGAGAGGCTGAGTCAGCATTTAAAGCTTTATGCTGAGTCATGATTTAAACCAGAGCTGCTGGGATAAAGGGATGCATATTAGGGCTGTAACGATACCTCAAACCCACGATTCGGTTCCTATCACGATGTTTCGTGGCTGTGTGGATAAGGCACCAAAACGACTAATAGTAACAGTCATTTAAAGATGTGGTAGCACTGGATCTGGACAGGAAGGATAACTCTGGGAGCGATTCTGCTTTCTCACTCCGCAACACACAGGTTTGTGGGTGTGAGTGTCACGTATCATTACAGCCCTAATGCTCATGAACCAGAATTAAAAAAGGTAGAGATGGAGAGGAAAGTTGAAACATACCAGCGAAGTCATCGGCGGCCTTTTCTGTGGAGAGAAGAACAAGTTCAGCTTTCTTTGTTTGGATCTGAAGGTCAGAGCTGCATAAAATACATGGTCATGTTTTTATAGAAAACTTACTAACTTTCTAAATAACACTGCTCTTTAATCTGCATATATCTACCGTATTACAGACTGCTTACAGTCATTTATCACTGGCAATATCAGCTAGAGACATGAAGTCTGTCAACAGTAGTCTCCAGCTGACTCAACAACCTCCAGTTCTCATCTGACCTAACTCTCCGTTTCTAATCTCTGTCCTGCCCAGCAGTCAACACACAGCATCTGAATATCATAACCTCTCAGAGAAATGCTTTTATTGTGAAGGGTCAACAGAGGGGACACCGTTACGGCAGCTTCTCTTTTATTGTGAAGGGTCGACACAGAGGAGACAGCATTATGGCAGCTTCTCTTTTATTGTGAAGGGTCGACACAGAGGAGACAGCTTTATGGCACCTTCTCTTTTATTGTGAAGGGTCGACACAGAGGAGACAGCTTTATGGCAGCTTCTCTTATTGTGAAGGGTCGACACAGAGGAGACAGCTTTATGGCAGCTTCTCTTTTATTGTGAAGGGTCGACACAGAGGAGACAGCATTATGGCAGCTTCTCTTTTATTGTGAAGGTTCGACACAGAGGAGACAGCATTATGGCAGCTTCTCTTTTATTGTGAAGGGTCGACACAGAGGAGACAGCTTTATGGCAGCTTCTCTTTTATTGTGAAGGGTCGACAGAGGAGACAGCTTTATGGCAGCTTCTCTTTTATTGTGAAGGGTCGACACAGAGGAGACAGCTTTATGGCAGCTTCTCTTTTATTGTGAAGGGTCGACACAGAGGAGACAGCTTTATGGCAGCTTCTCTTTTATTGTGAAGGGTCGACACAGAGGAGACAGCGTTATGGCAGCTTCTCTTTTATTGTGCAGTTTTTATTCAAACTGTTAAAACACTCCCGAAGAACGCAAACACGTTTCCTGGGTGAAAGTTTTAAAATTATATTATGACACATTAAGATTTGACAGTATTAATAAAGTTATATTGAAGTAAAGGTGTGTTACCTGTCTTCTTAGCCTCTGGATCTGCTTCAGACTCAACACCTTTATCAGACACTTCCGGACAGACAGACAGGCAGACAGACAGGTAGACAGAGACAGACAGACAGACAGACAGGCAGAAAGGCAGACAGACAGGTAGACAGAGACAGGCAGACAGGCAGACCGACAGACAGACATTCATTAGTTACTGTAGTTAACGGTAGTTATTATCAGGGCCAAACAGAATTTAAACTGATTAAATAATACACGTGTGTTTACTACATGTTAGACCTGTTACACATGTGTGTTTACTACAGGTTAGTCCTGTTACACATGTGTTTACTACAGGTTAGTCCTGTTACACACCTGTGTTTACTACAGGTTAGTCCTGTTACACACGTGTGTTTACTACATGTTAGACCTGTTACACACGTGTGTTTACTACATGTTAGTCCTGTTACACATGTGTTTACTACAGGTTAGTCCTGTTACACACGTGTGTTTACTACAGGTTAGACCTGTTACACATGTGTGTTTACTACATGTTAGTCCTGTTACACGTGTGTTTACTACATGTTAGTCCTGTTACACATGTGTGTTTACTACAGGTTAGTCCTGTTACACATGTGTGTTTACTACAGGTTAGTCCTGTTACACACGTGTGTTTACTACAGGTTAGTCCTGTTACACATGTGTGTTTACTACAGGTTAGTCCTGTTACACATGTGTGTTTACTACATGTTAGTCCTGTTACACGTGTGTTTACTACATGTTAGTCCTGTTACACATGTGTGTTTACTACAGGTTAGTCCTGTTACACGTGTGTGTTTACTACAGGTTAGTCCTGTTACACATGTGTGTTTACTACAGGTTAGTCCTGTTACACATGTGTGTTTACTACAGGTTAGTCCTGTTACACATGTGTGTTTACTACAGGTTAGTCCTGTTACACATGTGTGTTTACTACAGGTTAGTCTTGTTACACATGTGTTTACTACAGGTTAGTCCTGTTACACATGTGTTTACTACAGGTTAGTCCTGTTACACATGTGTTTACTACAGGTTAGTCCTGTTACACATGTGTTTACTACAGGTTAGTCCTGTTACACATGTGTTTACTACATGTTAGTCCTGTTACACATGTGTGTTTACTACAGGTTAGTCCTGTTACACATGTGTTTACTACAGGTTAGTCCTGTTACACATGTGTGTTTACTACAGGTTAGTCCTGTTACACATGTGCGTTTACTACATGTTAGTCCTGTTACACATGTGTGTTTACTACATGTTAGTCCTGTTACACACGTGTGTTTACTACATGTATGAACTCTCTTCTACATCAACATATGGGATTCACAGAGTATCTGGGTTACTGAAACATCTCCACATTAAACAGATCAGCAGGTTTTCATTCTGGATCTCGTCTGAAAGCTCTAACATACTGGGATGATTATGATGAAAGTAGTTATTTAAACTAATTCTGGCATATTCACATGGTGTTTATACAACAGTGTTCATAAATATGCATGGTCCCTATCAAATAAAACAATAAAATCAATAAATGAAGTCTTACTGGAGTCGAAGGGGGCCAGGCGCCGAGCTTTGGGAGGAAGATCAGGAGCAGGGGTTGACTCATCGGGAAGAACTGAACCTGAACACAGACACACACTTTATTAAAGTCCACTTTAAGGGAATAATTAACAGGGACAAAGATTATGGATGCAGTTAAATACATATACACATTCATGGGCCATTATACAGCAGGTCTTCATAATATGAAGCATAGCTCTCTGTTCTTATGCAGACAGACAGACCGACAGACCGACAGACCGACAGATTCAGGGTTAGTTATTGGTTGTACAGGCCAGAGCTGATAGACATTCAGTGTTTCTCAGAGGTTAGTCTCACATGGCCTTTCAGTCAGGTCCAGTTAGAGGGGAAACACCCTGAACACAAGCAGGCCTGCTGGATAGACCAGTTCTACCCAACACCTCCTCCTCCTCCTCCTCCTCCTCCCACTGCTCCTGAGGAGCATAGAGCTGCATGCTCCTCCTTCTACTCCCCTTGTTTCCTCAGTTATAGATGCTGCTCCTCCTTCTACTCCCCTTGTTTCCTCAGTTATAGAGCTACATGCTGCTCCTCCTTCTACTCCCCTTGTTTCCTCATGCAGTTATAAAAGGCTTTTTAAACAGAGTCTGGCGCAGCGATCACTGAGTCACATTCAAAACAGCCCTCCATAAAGATTACACTGCAAGGAGGGCTGTTGGTTTAAGTCCTGTCACTCCCTGCAGGTTTCACACACACACACACACACACACACACACACACACACACACACACACACACACACATATACACACACACCATTTCCCATCATACCCCTCCCTCCCACATGTTGTTGTAATGTGAAAGGTGTGTAGAGCATTCATCAGTGATCACATTAACATCTTATCTTTACCTCCACCCATCCTAACTACATTAAATCAATATCACAACACAATCACCTAAACTATTTAAATATATTATCTCCAACCATCCTAACTACATTAAATCAATATCACAACACAGACAATCACCTAAACTATTTAAATATATTATCTCCAACCATCCTAACTACATTAAATCAATATCACAACACAGACAATCACCTAAACTATTTAAATATATTATCTCCAACCATCCTAACTACATTAAATCAATATCACAACACAGACAATCACCTAAACTATTTAAATATATTATCTCCAACCATCCTATCTACATTAAATCAATATCACAACACAATCACCTAAACTGACTGTTTAAACATTCCTGAAATACTAATGAAGTCACTCTATCAAACTAGGGAGAAAGAAAAGAACGATGGCTGAGAAAGATTGTGTGGGGTATCTGGCCTGTACTCAAATATTCTTATTTATCGTTTATATACACACACTGTGTGTGTGTGTGTGTGTGTGTGTGTGTGTGTGTGTGTGTGTGTGTGTGTGTGTGTGTGTGTGTGTGTGTGTGTGTGTGTGTGTGTGCTGGTAGTGTGAAAGCCTAACAAACATCCTCAGAGATAGTTACATAGAGCTGACTCTGTCAGAGAGAGAGAGAACAAAGGGAGGAGGAGGATGAGGAGGAGGCTTAAAGGTGTGTTCAGGTGTTAGTCTTCAGGATCAGAGTTCACAAACCGGTCTGACCACATACACCTGACACCTCTACACAACACACATACACACACACTTTGTGTAACTCAATTGTTTTGTTGTTCCATAAACCTGTGTGTGTGTGTGTGTGTGTGTGTGTGTGTGTGTGTGTGTGTGTGTGTGCGCTGCAGTGTTGGGCAAGTTACTTCCAAAATGTAATACATTATAGATTACTAGTTAGTATCATTTGACAGTAATTAGTTATATTACTGTCTCTGAATTCTAATGGGTTACACTACTTTTGCATTACTTCTGAGTTACTTTCACCAAAATAACAGCTATAAGACTTTGAGTACATTATAATTGTGCTTCAAATAAAAAAATAAATGTACCAACTTGTTTAAAATAATTGACATAATATATATATATGAATGAATATGGAGTGTGATAAAAAGGTGACCTTGAAATTGTGGTGGTAATGGCAACGCAAGGAAAAATTTGGGTGCACCCAAATTTTGTGCTGGTGCACCTAAATAAAGAAAATGTTAGGCGCGACCAAGGCAAAGAGCCCTGCAGTGTGCTTAAAACTCATTATTCACATTATTTACTGTACTGAGATGTGAAAATATACACAACCTTAGAACAGTAATTTAGTTTTACTGCGAACCGTCACAGGAAGTGCTTTTATTTTGAAGTAGGCTACACAGAAGTTGTCTGTTGTGTACTCTGGCTAGCTTACGGAGATGCAACATGTCCCAGTATAAGACAAGCTGGTCGTCCATCGAAGCCAGTCCGTGGACTTTTCAGGCTAGTTTTCTGTAACGTTAACGATCGGGTCATCGTGGTCTGTGGCAGCTGACGTGTCACCTGACGTGTCACCTGACGCAGCAGGAGCTTCAGGGACGGACTTATGAAGTAGTGTTATTTATTATTAGTGTTATTTGGGTCTGTTTGCGTTTCAAATATCTCGTTGCCAACTCTACCGAGCTAGTTGCTTTAAAGTAAAGGCTGCTCAAAGAATGGACCTGTTGTTGCTTAGTAACGGTAAGGTACTTCACGTCACATCCAGGGCACGGCTACGGAAGCCCCAAAGGTCCAAATGTCTTCACAACACAGACGGGGGGATTTATCAATGAAAGGGAGAAACTTCTCTCACAAAACTATGTTGTTACGTATCATCGCACTTTAGTAAGAGGGTATACGGTGTATACCTGCGTATCACGTAGACTACACACCTGGTTACACTACTAGTTACACTACTCGTTACACTACTGGTTATATTACTCGTTACATTACTCGTTACACCACTGGTTACATTACTCGTTACACTACTCGTTACACTACTGGTTATATTACTCGTTACATTACTCGTTACACTACTGGTTATATTACTCGTTACACTACTCGTTACACTACTGGTTATATTACTCGTTACATTACTCGTTACACCACTGGTTACATTACTCGTTACACTACTCGTTACACTACTGGTTATATTACTCGTTACATTACTCGTTACACTACTGGTTATATTACTCGTTACATTACTCGTTACACTACTGGTTATATTACTCGTTACACTACTGCGTTACACTACTCGTTATATTACTGGTTACATTACTCGCTACACCACTGGTTATATTACTTGTTACATTACTCGTTACACCACTGGTTACATTACTCGTTACACTACTCGTTACACTACTCGTTATATTACTCGTTACACTACTCGTTACACTACTCGTTATATTACTGGTTACATTACTCGTTACACCACTGGTTATATTACTTGTTACATTACTCGTTACACTACTCGTTACATTACTCGTTACACTACTGGTTATATTACTCGTTACACTACTCGTTACACTACTGGTAACACTACTGGTTATATTACTCGTTACACTACTCGTTACACTACTCGTTACACTACTGGTTATATTACTCGTTACACTACTCGTTTCACTACTGGTTATATTACTCGTTACACTACTCGTTACATTACTCGTTACACTACTGGTTATATTACTCGTTACATTACTCGTTACACCACTGGTTACACTACTGGTTACATTACTCGTTACACTACTGGTTACATTACTCGTTACACTACTCGTTACACTACTAGTTATATTACTCGTTACACTACTAGTTATATTACTCGTTACACTACTCGTTACACTACTCGTTACACTACTCGTTATATTACTCGTT
>NC_041333.1:42585257-42667757 GCF_004354835.1 Perca flavescens
CACATCAGAGACACACACACAGAGACAAACACACACAAACATCAGAGACACACACACACACACATCAGAGACACACACACACACATCAGAGACACACACAGAGACAAACACACACAAACATCAGAGACACACACACACACACACATCAGACACACACACACACATCAGAGACACACACAGAGACAAACACACACAATCATCAGAGACACACACACACAATCATCAGAGACACACACACACACACATCAGAGACACACACACAGAGACAAACACACACAAACATCAGAGACACACACACACACACATCAGAGACACACACACACACACATCAGAGACACACACAGAGACAAACACACAATCATCAGAGACACACACACACATCAGAGACACACACATCAGAGACACACACACACACACCAGAGACACACACACACAATCATCAGAGACACACACACACACATCAGAGACACACACATCAGAGACACACACACACATCAGAGACACACACACACACAACATCACACACACACACACACACACATCACACACACACACACACACACACACACACACACACACACACACACACACACACACACACACACACACACACACACACACACACACCCTGCTCCTCAGGAACAGGAAACAGACCATCTCGGAGTTGGGGATGTAACAAGACGTGTGATGACGTCATCTTGGGGAACTCTGATCTACATTTTAGAGATAGAACAATCATCCCTTCATCCATTCATCCCTTCATCCATTCATCCATTCATCCCTTCATCCATTCATCCATTCATCCATTCATCCATTCATCCCTTCATCCATTCATCCATTCATCCCTTCATCCCTTCATCCATTCATCCATTCATCCATTCATCCCTTCATCCATTCATCCATTCATCCCTTCATCCTCCATTCATCCCTTCATCCCTTCATCCATTCATCCCTTCATCCCTTCATCCATTCATCCATTCATCCCTTCATCCCTTCATCCATCCCTTCATCCCTTCATCCCTTCATCCATTCATCCATTCATCCCTTCATCCATTCATCCATTCATCCATTCATCCATTCATCCCTTCATTAACCACCTGAGATGTAATCTTTACAGCTGTAATGTTTACCTTCAGTTAGACATTTAAACATGACTTCCTGTCTCCACTGACTTTCACAATAAAAGCTCCAAACCAGATTACACTGATAAACATAGTGTGTGTGTGTGTGTGTGTGTGTGTGTGTGTGTGTGTGTGTGTGTGTGTGTGTGTGTGTGTGTGTGTGTGTGTGTGTGTGTGTGTGTGTGTGTGTGTGTGTGTGTGTGTGTCTGTGTGTGTGTGTGTGTGTGTGTGTGTGTTAACAGTCTGAGTTTCTGTGTGTCCTGTGCTCCAGAGACCAGAGGAACTGGTCTGACCAGAGACTGATCAGCTGACTCCCTCTACCTGTACAGGTGGCGGTGATGTCATAACAAAGACTAACCTCTAAAACCAGTTAGAACCAGTTCTGTCTCAACTGCTGCAGGATATCATCATCACAACAACAACAACAACAACAGCTGTTAACCACTACAACACTAAGGCTGATGTAAGGTCTGTCTGAGGGTCAGACAGACTGAGGTGTTACTATGGAAACACACACAACTTTATTATCAAATATACCTAGACACTACTTCATTTAAACTATGATTAGACACAACTTTATTTAAACAGCAGGAAGCAGGACGGTAAATCATTCCTGTTAAAACTTATTTCCTCCTGGTTTACAGGAAGTCAGCTTCAGTAACTTGATATCTTTGTTGTTTACTTATACACAACTTTATTCAAACTGCAGGAACTTTATATAAAAAGGTCCCATGACATGGGGCTCTTTGGTTGCTTTTATATAGACCTTAGTGGTCCCCTAATACTGTATCTGAAGTCTCTTTTATATAGACCTTAGTGGTCCCCTAATACTGTATCTGAAGTCTCTTTTATATAGACCTTAGTGGTCCCCTAATACTGTATCTGAAGTCTCTTTTATATAGACCTTAGTGGTCCCCTAATACTGTATCTGAAGTCTCTTTAATATAGACCTTAGTGGTCCCCTAATACTGTATCTGAAGTCTCTTTAATATAGGCCTTAGTGGTCCCCTAATACTGTATCTGAAGTCTCTTTTATATAGGCCTTAGTGGTCCCCTAATACTGTATCTGAAGTCTCTTTTATATAGGCCTTAGTGGTCCCCTAATACTGTATCTGAAGTCTCTTTATATAGACCTTAGTGGTCCCCTAATACTGTATCTGAAGGGTTAGGGAACGCATATTAATGTTAAAAAACCCTCATAAAGTGACATTTTCATGCCATGGGACCTTTACAACTACAGGAACTTTATTCAAACTGAAGGAACTTTATTTAAAGGAGGAAGCTGGACGGACCTCATGTCCACTAAAAGCAGCCTTACCCTGTCCCCAGTACACCGGAGGCTAACCCTTTCTAACCCTTTCTAACCCTTTCTAACCCCAGACTATCCATGTAAAGGTCTGTTAATGAAAGAAATTAAACTACCTTCACTCTCAATCATCACATTTCACAGTTTCTCAGCAGAGGTGGAATTTTACTTAGCTCCAGTTAGTAGTACTGCGCCGAAAAGTACACAGAGAGGCTCACTCCAGTCGGGACACCAAGTAGTAGTAGTAGTAGTAGTAGTAGTAGTAGTAGTAGTAGAAGGCTAGTAGCTAGCAGTGCTAGTAGCTAGCAGTAGTAGTAATAGTTGCTGTAGCAATAGTCTAGTAGTAGCAGTAGTAGAAGTGGCAGTAGTAGTATGTAGTTTAGTAGTAGTAGTAGTAGTAGTAGTAGTAGAGTAGAAGGTTTCCTAACTTACAGCCTTCAGACTGTAATAGAGTAGAAAGTCTGTTGGCTTTACTGTAAATGTTTCAGGGAGTTAATGAGGAACCATGACCTACTAAAGTACAATATATATTTATTCTCCTTCCTCCTCTTCTGGTTTAAAGTTAAACTAATTAAATATAATAATTAAACACATTCTTACTTTTGTCTGTCTGGTTGGTTTATATATAATAAAAGAACTTAAATTAAATGTCAAAATGAAATACTTTAAAGGTGATGTGTAATGGGTCTGAAATTGTATATCTGGGTTTAGCATTGGATCAATCCCTTACAGGTGGATCCTTTGCAGACAAGGTTTTAGCTAAATGTGCCTGTAAGTTGAAGTTTTTATATCGCAAGACACAGTTTTTTGATTTCTCTGTAAAGAAATGATTGGTATTAACTTTGATTCAATGCCAGGTAGATTTGCTTGTTCTGCATGGTTTTCTGGGTTGACTGTAAAACTTAAAAACAAATTCCAAGTGCTGCAAAACAATGTTATTGGGTACCTATTAAAAGCCCCCCACAGTACTCACGTAGGTAGGGAGGAGTTTACAAGAGCTGGTCTACTACCTGTACATCTAAGAGTAGAACAACTTAAGCTGAACCATAGGTTTAACATTGTTAAACATATGGTAATTATTGATGCTCTAATGTAACCATGGTCCACATGCAGCATAGTCATAATACTAGGGCCAGCATTCGCTCATGCATAGTTCTTAGAGCTACTAATGCAACTACAAATCATTTTTTCTACACTGGTATCACGGCATGGAATAGTCTGCCTACTAATACAAAACTCCTTTCATCACAAAGGATTTGTAATACACAGGTAAAGCAGTTTTTATGGAATAAGGTGAATATTTATTGATAAATTGGTGAGTTTGTGTAGCATTTATATTATTATTTATTTACTTATATGTTTATATTTTTTCAACTTCCTCCTCCATATTCTATGTCTTTCCATAATAGTTTGTTTGCTTTTTGTATATTGTTTTACATGTGAAACACCAAGGACCGTGCTGGAAATAAGTATTTTACTTTAGCATGATATCCTTTGGATTACTGGTTTTTATTGTCTTTATCCAGAAATCAATCAATCAATAAATAAATAAAACACATTCTTACTGTTGTCTGTCTGGATGTTTTATAGATAATAAAATAAAATATAAATAAACACATTCTTACTGGTGTCTGTCTGGTTGGTTTTATGTTTTATAATAAAATAATTAAATATAATAATAAAAACACATTCTTACTGGTGTCTGTCTGGTTGGTTTTAGGTTTTATAATAAAATAATTAAATATAATAATAAAACACATTCTTACTGTTGTCTGTCCGGATGTTTTATAGATAATAAAATAAAATATAAATAAACACATTCTTACTGGTGTCTGTCTGGTTGGTTTTATGTTTTATAATAAAATAATTAAATATAATAATAAAAACACATTCTTACTGGTGTCTGTCTGGTTGGTTTTAGGTTTTATAATAAAATAATAAAATATAATAATAAAACACATTCTTACTGGTGTCTGTCTGGTTGTTTTATGTTTTATAATAAAATAATAAAATATAATAATAAAACACATTCTTACTGGTGTCTGTCTGGTTGTTTTATGTTTTATAATAAAATAATAAAATATAATAATAAAACACATTCTTACTGGTGTCTGTCTGGTTGGTTTTATGTTTTATAATAAAATAATTAAATATAATAATAAAAACACATTCTTACTGGTGTCTGTCTGGTTGGTTTTATGTTTTATAATAAAATAATTAAATATAATAATAAAAACACATTCTTACTGGTGTCTGTCTGGTTGTTTTATGTTTTATAATAAAATATAATAATAAAACACATTCTTACTGGTGTCTGTCTGGTTGTTTTATGTTTTATAATAAAATAATAAAATATAATAATAAAACACATTCTTACTGGTGTCTGTCTGGTTGGTTTTATGTTTTATAATAAAATAATTAAAATATAATAATAAAAACACATTCTTACTGGTGTCTGTCTGGTTGGTTTTATGTTTTATAATAAAATAATTAAATATAATAATAAAAACACATTCTTACTGGTGTCTGTCTGGTTGGTTTTATGTTTTATAATAAAATAATTAAATATAATAATAAAAACACATTCTTACTGGTGTCTGTCTGGTTGGTTTTATGTTTTATAATAAAATAATTAAATATAATAATAAAAACACATTCTTACTGGTGTCTGTCTGGTTGGTTTCTCCCAGCACCACCAGCGGGACGACGCGCAGTTCCTCCCCGCCCTCCTGGTTCTTTGTCTCGGCGTCTGTCGGAACTTTCTTGCGGTAAATCTTGAACTGCGTGCTGGGTCGATACACGCACATGTCACGGCCCTGGCGCACGCACTGAACCAGCATGCACTGCGGCAGTCCGTCCATGGGGAAGCCGAGCAGCGCCAGGTCGCAGCCCGCGGTCTGACAGCAGGCCTCGCGGCACAGCCGCGGGTCCGATCCCTCCACAGTGTTGTTCTGGCCCTGCAGCAGCCCGGAGGCCAGGGACACCGGGTCCAGAGCCTGGTCCGGGTCTACATCCGGGTCCCAGGCGCAGTCCCGAGCCAGAGCCGGCCCGGTAGCGAGCAGGAGGCAGAGTAACAGCAGAGACACGCGCGGCATCATCTTGGACATCAACTAGACGAGACAACACGGAACTAAAGCACTTCCTGCTTCTGATGGCGCAGATATATTCACCTGGGCGGCAGGTGAGGCCACGTCCCTCCCCCGCTGCGTCATGACGTACCACAGACACCTCGAACAGAACGTGTGTCTGTGTATCTCTATGTCTGTCTGTCTGTCTGTGTGTGTGTGTGTATGTGTGTGTGTGTGTGTGTGTGTGTGTGTGTGTGTGTGTGTGTGTGTGTGTGTGTGTGTGTGTGTGTGTCTGGCAGACAGACAGACAGGTAGGCAGACAGACAGACTGACAGACAGACAGACAACCCAGGGTTTCCCAATCCAGCAGCACGTTCACATTAAAGAGGCGGGGTTTGTACAGCTCGACCAATCACAGACATCTCCCAGAGCTGCATGTTTTACATAAGAAGAGCAAATTATAATTCTCCATAAATATGAAGTTTTACAGGGAAACACAATAGAGTCGCTGCTTCCTGAAACAGGAGGACAGCTGGCCAAATATTATAGCTGACACTAGATGTTATTAATATCACTTCCTCATCAGTCGGGACCAAGATCTGACCAGAATTACACTGGTGACTTCCATAACCTGCCGTTATTAAAGTTACAACCCCAGCAGTGGGAAGCCATCGTCTTTAATTATCAGAGGAGGGTAGTAACGAGTTACATTTACTCCGTTACATTTACATGAGTACGTTTTTGAAAAAATGATACTTCTAGGAGTAGTTTTAAATCACTATACTTTATTTGTGAAGGAGAAAGTGTACTCTTACTGCTTACTTTTCTTCTGACCTCTTTGGTATTCTACGCGTCATTGTTTTCATCCCCCGCGTACGCCTCATTTTAATGTTTTATGTTGACAGAGAGAGAGACTTCCTGTAAAGGCTCTACCACGTGACTGGGTTCCACCAATCAAACGGAGTTGTGGAGTCTCGTCACCATACTCAAACTCAGCGGAGGGAAGGGTTAGCTTGGTATTAGCTCTCTCTCTCTGTCTGTCTGTCTGTCTGTCTGTCTGTCTGTCTGTCTGTCTGTCTCTCTCTCTCTCTCTCTCTCTCTCTCTCTGTCTCTCTCTGTCTCTCTCTCTCTCTCTCTCTCTCTCTCTCTCTCTCTCTCTCTCTCTCTCTCTCTCTCTCTCTCTCTGTCTCTGTCTCTCTGTCTCTCTCTCTCTCTCTCTCTCTCTCTCTCTCTCTCTCTCTCTCTCTCTCTCTCTCTCTCTCTCTCTCTCTCTCTCTCTCTCTCTCTCTCTCTCTCTCTCTCTCTCTCTCTCTCTCTCTCTCTCTCTCTCTCTCTCTCTCTCTCTCTCTCTCTCTCTCTCTCTCTCTCTCTCTCTCTCTCTCTCTCTCTCTCTCTCTCTCTCTCTCTCTCTCTCTCTCTCTCTCTCTCTCTCTCTCTCTCTCTCTCTCTCTCTCTCTCTCTCTCTCTCTCTCTCAATTCAAGTTGCTTTATTAGCATGAATGTCAGAAATAACAATATTGCCAAAGCATCAAGGATGATAATGAAGAAATACATACATACAATTAATTGAGTAAACTAAAATATATACATTTAAAAAATAAAAATAAAACAAAATGAGGAAAGCAACAACAGTATATCAACACACAGCGTGGCATCACGAGGGGACGTGTGCTAGAGGGACGCGGTTTTCCTCTACAGGAGTGGCTACCCAGTGACAAAATGGCCGCCCCCCACACTACAAGTCCCAGAATGCACTGCACAAGGAGGTGCAAATGCCTTAGCCTGTTGATTACTGCAGGTGCTCATGCACTTGAAGAAGACAAAGAGAGCAGAGGTCATGGGGAAAGAACCTCAGCTACCAGGACTTTGTAGTTTTACTCCCAGTACGTGTTTGAGTTTGAGTTCCTGTTTTTCGTTGGACTATTTTCTGAAAAGACTGCTTAAAATAAAACTTCTGTTTGCCTGCAAACACTTGTTGGCTTGTCTCCGCCCTACACCCCCCCTGCTACAAAGAAAAGCCTCTCATGACATCACAAGGGTAAAATCACTAGTGTCAACGTGAGAAAGAAAACAAAGTTTAAAAATAAAAAAACATGAAATAAACCCATGAAGTAGAGGAGTAAATGAGAAGGCAGGGTAAACTGAAATAGAGGAGTAAATAAGAAGGTAGAGTAAACTGAAGTAGAGGAGTAAATGAGAAGGCAGGGTAAACTGAAATAGAGGAGTAAATAAGAAGGTAGAGTAAACTGAAGTAGAGGAGTAAATGAGAAGGCAGGGTAAACTGAAATAGAGGAGTAAATGAGAAGGTAGAGTAAACTGAAGTAGAGGAGTAAATGAGAAGGCAGGGTAAACTGAAATAGAGGAGTAAATGAGAAGGTAGAGTAAACTGAAGTAGAGGAGTAAATGAGAAGGCAGAGTAAACTGAAGTAGAGGAGTAAATGAGAAGGCAGGGTAAAAGAGGAGTAAATGAGAGGTAGAGTAAACTGATAGAGGAGTAAATGAGAAGGTAGAGTAAACTGAAGTAGAGGAGTAAATAAGAAGGTAGAGTGAACTGAAGTAGAGGAGTAAATGAGAAGGTAGAGTAAACTGAAGTAGAGGAGTAAATAAGAAGGTAGAGTAAACTGAAGTAGAGGAGTAAATGAGAAGGCAGAGTAAACTGAAGTAGAGGAGTAAATGAGAAGGTAGAGTAAACTGAAGTAGAGGAGTAAATGACAAGGTAAACTGAAGTAGAGGAGTAAATGAGAAGGTAGAGTAAACAGAAGTAGAGGAGTAAATGAGAAGGCAGAGTAAACTGAAGTAGAGGAGTAAATAAGAAGGCAGAGTAAACTGAAATAGAGGAGTAAATGAGAAGGTAGAGTAAACGGAAGTAGAGGACTGAATGAGAAGGTAGAGTGAACTGAAGTAGAGGAGTAAATGAGAAGGTAGAGTAAACTGAAGTAGAGGAGTAAATGAGAAGGTAGAGTAAACTGAAGTAGAGGAGTAAATGAGAAGGTAGAGTAAACTGAAGTAGAGGAGTAAATGAGAAGGTAGAGTAAACTGAAGTAGAGGAGTAAATGAGAAGGCAGAGTAAACTGAAGTAGAGGAGTAAATGAGAAGGTAGAGTAAACTGAAGTAGAGGAGTAAATAAGAAGGCAGAGTAAACTGAAGTAGAGGAGTAAATGAGAAGGCAGAGTAAACTGAAGTAGAGGAGTAAATAAGAAGGCAGAGTAAACTGAAGTAGAGGAGTAAATGAGAAGGCAGAGTAAACTGAAGTAGAGGAGTAAATGACAAGGTAAACTGAAGTAGAGGAGTAAATGAGAAGGTAGAGTAAACTGAAGTAGAGGAGTAAATGAGAAGGTAGAGTAAACTGAAGTAGAGGAGTAAATGAGAAGGTAGAGTAAACTGAAGTAGAGGAGTAAATGAGAAGGCAGAGTAAACTGAAGTAGAAGAGTAAATGAGAAGGTAGAGTAAACTGAAGTAGAGGAGTAAATGAGAAGGCAGAGTAAACTGAAGTAGAGGAGTAAATGAGAAGGTAGAGTAAACTGAAGTAGAGGAGTAAATGAGAAGGTAGAGTAAACTGAAGTAGAGGAGTAAATGAGAAGGCAGAGTAAACTGAAGTAGAGGAGTAAATGAGAAGGCAGAGTAAACTGAAGTAGAGGAGTAAATGAGAAGGTAGAGTAAACTGAAGTAGAGGAGTAAATGAGAAGGTAGAGTAAACTGAAGTAGAGGAGTAAATGAGAAGGTAGAGTAAACTGAAGTAGAGGAGTAAATGAGAAGGTAGAGTAAACTGAAGTAGAGGAGTAAATGAGAAGGTAGAGTAAACTGAAGTAGAGGAGTAAATGAGAAGGTAGAGTAAACTGAAGTAGAGGAGTAAATGAGAAGGCAGAGTAAACTGAAGTAGAGGAGTAAATGAGAAGGCAGGGTAAACTGAAGTAGAGGAGTAAATGAGAAGGCAGGGTAAACTGAAGTAGAGGAGTAAATGAGAAGGCAGAGTAAACTGAAGTAGAGGAGTAAATGAGAAGGCAGAGTAAACTGAAGTAGAGGAGTAAATGAGAAGGCAGAGTAAACTGAAGTAGAGGAGTAAATGAGAAGGCAGGGTAAACTGAAGTAGAGGAGTAAATGAGAAGGCAGGGTAAACTGAAGTAGAGGAGTAAATGAGAAGGCAGGGTAAACTGAAGTAGAGGAGTAAATGAGAAGGCAGGGTAAACTGTAGAGGAGTAAATGAGAAGGAGTAAATGAGAAGGAGGGTAAAATAGAGGAGTAAATGAGAAGGCAGGGTAAACTGAAGTAGAGGAGTAAATGAGAAGGTAAACTGAAGTAGAGGAGTAAATGAGAAGGTAGAGTAAACTGAAGTAGAGGAGTAAATGAGAAGGTAGAGTAAACTGAAGTAGAGGAGTAAATGAGAAGGCAGGGTAAACTGAAGTAGAGGAGTAAATGAGAAGGTAGAGTAAACTGAAGTAGAGGAGTAAATGAGAAGGCAGAGTAAACTGAAGTAGAGGAGTAAATGAGAACGTAGAGTAAACTGAAGTAGAGGAGTAAATGAGAAGGCAGGGTAAACTGAAGTAGAGGAGTAAATGAGAAGGCAGGGTAAACTGAAGTAGAGGAGTAAATGAGAAGGCAGGGTAAACTGAGGGGATATGAACTCCAGATATTAGGTGTTGTGCTGCTTGTCTCTCAGGCTGTGACATCACTCACATATCTTGCTGCTTCTACAGCGCTCACACTAGTTTCTCCAAGTAGATGTTGCATTTTTGTCTGGGTGGTAAGAGTATCAACATCTGGGAGTTTACATTTAATTTTGGTAAAGAACTGATGTCAGTATATGTGCTACATTGAAGCAGGAAGTGTTGTCTCTGTGGACAGAGCTGATCCAGCCTGTCTTCTGGAGGCAGCCTGTCTGTCTGTGGCTGCCGGTTTCCACAGCCAGACTGTGTCCACTCAGCCTGGACCTGCTCAGAGTCTTTCTGAGTCTGTGGTCCTGGTCCCAGACTGTGTCCACTCAGCCTGGACCTGCTCAGAGTCTTTCTGAGTCTGTGGTCCTGGTCCCAGACTGTGTCCACTCAGCCTGGACCTGCTCAGAGTCTTTCTGAGTCTGTGGTCCTGGTCCCAAACTGTGTCCACTCAGCCTGGACCTGCTCAGAGTCTTTCTGAGTCTGTGGTCCTGGTCCCAGACTGTGTCCCCTCAGCCTGGACCTGCTCAGAGTCTTTCTGAGTCTGTGGTCCTGGTCCCAAACTGTGTCCACTCAGCCTGGACCTGCTCAGAGTCTTTCTGAGTCTGTGGTCCTGGTCCCAGACTGTGTCCACTCAGCCTGGACCTGCTCAGAGTCTTTCTGAGTCTGTGGTCCTGGTCCCAGACTGTGTCCACTCAGCCTGGACCTGCTCAGAGTCTTTCTGAGTCTGTGGTCCTGGTCCCAAACTGTGTCCACTCAGCCTGGACCTGCTCAGAGTCTTTCTGAGTCTGTGGTCCTGGTCCCAAACTGTGTCCACTCAGCCTGGACCTGCTCAGAGTCTTTCTGAGTCTGTGGTCCTGGTCCCAGACTGTGTCCACTCAGCCTGGACCTGCTCAGAGTCTTTCTGAGTCTGTGGTCCTGGTCCCAAACTGTGTCCACTCAGCCTGGACCTGCTCAGAGTCTTTCTGAGTCTGTGGTCCTGGTCCCAAACTGTGTCCACTCAGCCTGGACCTGCTCAGAGTCTTTCTGAGTCTGTGGTCCTGGTCCCAAACTGTGTCCACTCAGCCTGGACCTGCTCAGAGTCTTTCTGAGTCTGTGGTCCTGGTCCCAAACTGTGTCCACTCAGCCTGGACCTGCTTTCTGTCAAACGATTGGGGAAATAAATGCTGCTTGTCCGCGAGTCCCATTGATAGAGCCTGCTGCTGGATGTAACCCGTTTGTAGCTACAAATCACGGATAGTTAGCTTAATTTTCGGCGTAATTCAGAGTATATTTACAGTTTGAATTTCGTCACGCCACGTATACAACATCTAGCTAAATGTCTTATAAAGCTAACAACGGTGTCCGATTTCAAGTTAATGAATTTTTCTGAATTTCAGAGGAATTCTTAGAGGAG
This sequence comes from Perca flavescens, assembly GCF_004354835.1. Classification (NCBI taxonomy): domain Eukaryota; kingdom Metazoa; phylum Chordata; class Actinopteri; order Perciformes; family Percidae; genus Perca; species Perca flavescens. The sequence goes on from NC_041333.1 coordinate 42,596,798, forward strand.
GCTAGCTAGCTCAGATTGATAGAGCTCCATCCAGCCGCAGGCTCTATCAATGAGACTCACAGACAAGAGGCGTTTATTTCCCCAATCGTTTGTTTAAATAATTCAACACATTATAATTACACACATTAAAAGATTACCTGGAACCTGTGGTAAGAGATTGCTGGTGTAACAAGCTGACCGTGCTCTCACTCACACACACCGGGCATTTAGCTAGCAGGAAGAGGGGAGCTGCAGGCCCTGGAGCTCTGTCAGAGCACCAGCGTTTGGTAGTCCATTAGCCCAAGAAACGGTGACTCTGCGCGGGTATGGAGTGCTGTGGGCTGCCAGTCGTGACGGAGCTCCAAGTACCTCAGAGCAGGCCGGGGTGTGTGAAGGAAGGCAGGCCAGGCGGCGAGGCAACAACACAGGCAGCACCGGCCGCTGAACTCCGACACACAGTCGGACAAAATTTGCAATTAGCCATCAATTTTAGTAAAGCGGCCCATATTTGAGCTTTACATAGTTGATTTCTCGCATAAAAAAGTTTCAGAAGTGAATTTTGTAATGGAATAGCAGAGATCTGCGCGACCTAGATTCAGAAGACTACCTGATCTCAGGTCAGTTGTGTAGCCTATGTAAATGTTCTACCTGATCTCAGGTCAGTTGTGTAGCCTATGTAAATGTTCTACCTGATCTCAGGTCAGTTGTGTAGCCTATGTAAATGTTCTACCTGATCTCAGGTCAGTTGTGTAGCCTATGTAAATGTTCTACCTGATCTCAGGTCAGTTGTGTAGCCTATGTAAATGTTCTACCTGATCTCAGGTCAGTTGTGTAGCCTATGTAAATGTTCTACCTGATCTCAGGTCAGTTGTGTAGCCTATGTAAATGTTCTACCTGATCTCAGGTCAGTTGTGTAGCCTATGTAAATGTACTACCTGATCTCAGGTCAGTTGTGTAGTCTATGTAAATGTACTACCTGATCTCAGGTCAGTTGTGTAGCCTATGTAAATGTACTACCTGATCTCAGGTCAGTTGTGTAGCCTATGTAAATGTTCTACCTGATCTCAGGTCAGTTGTGTAGCCTATGTAAATGTTCTACCTGATCTCAGGTCAGTTGTGTAGCCTATGTAAATGTACTACCTGATCTCAGGTCAGTTGTGTAGCCTATGTAAATGTTCTACCTGATCTCAGGTCAGTTGTGTAGCCTATGTAAATGTTCTACCTGATCTCAGGTTTGGTGGTGATTAGAGGCTTGGATATGTCAAAGATAAGCAACAAAATTAATTTGATTGCATTAGTATTTTTTATGTAGTTCCAGATACTCCCTTTGGACACCTTCGAGGCAAAAATGTACATGTCCAAAAAACTGATATTAAATCATCATATATCAATATTGCTTTCTGCTTTTTTTCATACATCACTTAAACAACTTCTAACTTACTCAAAATTACCAAACATTTAATCATTTTCTGGATTTTAACCCTTTAAATGCCAGTTTTAATTCTTTGAAGTAACATTTATGAAAAACCCAACAGAACATTAATTATTTTCCATTAAATAAATCATAGGGGAATGGGGCTTTGGTGGTGATTAGAGGCTTGGATATGTCAAAGATAAGCAACAAAACTGATTTGATTGCATTAGTATTTTTTATGTAGTTCCAGATACTCCCTTTGGACACCTTCGTGGGCAAAAATGCCTCATTGACTTCCATTATAACCACATGTTTTTATCGCACTGCCTTTACTGGCATTTAAAGGGTTAAAATCCTTAACATTATTGAATATTTGGTATTTTTGAGCAAGTTAGAAGTTGTTTAAGTGATTTATGAAAAAAATATTGATATACGATGATTTAATAACAGTTTTTGTGTGCGTGTACATTTTTGCCACAAAGGTGTCCAGAGGGTACAAAATGAATCAATCAAGTACAAAAAAAGCATAAGAGTAAAACCCATACATTTTGACCAAAAAGAAAGGTTCCTACAAAATGTCATGCCATAAGCAGTAACACAGCAACAATTATCAAAAAATGAAAAAAAAAACTTTAGAAAAATGTACAAAAATGCCAGAAGAGGGCATGAGGGTTAATATGAGCCATACAGCACGTGTGATGTGTATAGCAGCAGGTTTGTTTCAGGATGTACACACAGGGATTACTTACTGAGATATTAATAATCACTTAAATAAAACATACATAACCTGACACAAGCTAGCATTAGCTCAATTCAGTATCAGGACAGTCACTTAACTTCCTGTTAGCTTAAAAGAAGGATTAATGTTACCTTTTGTGATATTAAATTCAACACTTTCGTAATAGTATAATATTGTAAAACACAGTTTTCATCCGTGAAATTCCAAAAGCAGTACAACTATCTTTTTCTGAGTCCGAGTCTTTAAGATCAGTTGTCTGCCTGAAGATGGCGGCGGCACAGACGCAGTTTAGACACATTAACTGTTCAAGTAATTTTTTGCAGCCATGTTCTGATTAAAGCTTTTGTCGTCTTAACTGACAATAAACTGAATATTTCAGCAATTTGACATCACCTTAGTAAACAACGATGGGGATTTTTGTAAATTCCATTTACAAGGTGATGAACTAAGAACAACAAATACTTCTTCGTTGCAGCATTAGTTAAAAAGCACTAGCAGTTGAACCCTGAACTCAGAATATTTTATTACAGGAAAACAAACTAATTTTGAGTGGAATAAATCCCTTCAAAGGGAGGGAGTGTAATGTATAGTAGTAGCCAGGATAACATCCATGCTGTTCAGAAGATAAAGTTCCTGCTGGTCAGCCTTCAATGTGGAGAGAAGATCAGAATATAACAACTCAGCTATCAGGGCATGAGGAGGAGGCAGGAGGGAACAGCTTGGCTCTGAAACATGTTCACTACGAGGCAGTGTGAATGCGCTGGTGGTGTCTTTTTAGGGTACCACTCTGAGCAAACATTTTACCACATTGTTCACACCAATACGGCTTCTCTCCAGTGTGAATGACCTGGTGTCTTTTAAGGTTACCACTCTGAGCAAAAGCTGCCCCACATTGATCACACCCGTACAGCTTCTCTCCAGTGTGAATGCGCTGGTGAGCTTCAAGGCTACTTCTCCGAGAAAACATTTTCCCACATTGTTCACACCGGTAAGGCTTCTCTCCAGTGTGAACACGTTGGTGAGATTTAAGGCTCCTGCTCTGAGAAAAAGTTTTACCACATTGTTCACACCAGTACGGCTTCTCTCCAGTGTGAATGCGATTATGTGTTTTAAGGGTACCACTCTGAGAAAACATTTTCCCACATTGTTCACACCTGTATTGCTTCTCTCCAGTGTGAACACGTCGGTGAGCTTTAAGGCTCCTGCTCTGAGAAAATGTTTTACCACGTTGTTCACACCAGTACGGCTTCTCTCCAGTGTGAATGCGTTGATGTCTTTTAAGGTGACCACTCCTAGAAAATGTTGTACCACATTGATCACAGCTGTAAGGCTTTTCTCCAGTGTGAACATGCTGGTGAGATTTAAGGCTGTCTCTCCTAGAAAATGATGTACCACACTGATCACAGCTGTAAGGCTTTTCTCCAGTGTGAACACGTCGGTGAAATTTAAGGTGACCACTCCTAGAAAACGTTTTACCACATTGATCACAGCTGTAAGGCTTTTCTCCAGTGTGAATGTGTTGATGTCTTTTTAGGGCACTCTGTAGTGTGAAAGCTGTCCCACATTGATCACAGCTGTGTTGATTCTCTCCAGTGTGAACTCTCTGATGAATCTTTAAATGTCCAGATGTTGGGAAGGATTGGTCACAGTGGTGACGTTTGGGTCCCTCTCCTCCTCTCCGTTTCTATAGCAACAGACAAACAGAGAGAGAGTGAGAGTTAGTAAACAACCTTTTTTAAACCCTGGACTTGCGCTCACTCACAATTTTCACTCTTCATACAATCATTTATGCCAAAATGAAGGTAAATATGTGCTGGTTGCAGACATGTTATTATGGAAGCAAATGTACTTTTCATAACTTTAATAAGTTCAGAAATATTCTTAATTTTTCAGGCAAGTTTCCTCATTCAAATGATTGGCAATTTAAAACTAAAACATTTGCACACTCTTCAGTTTTACTTTCAGTTAGAAATTCCATGGTAACTTTAAAATAACACAAACCTTTCATACATTCTGGGTATTTTTCATCCTTTAAATCCCATTCAAACCTTTTGAAATACATACATTAATTTGAAGTCAAAATAAAGGTAAAGTTCTTCTGGTTGCAGACATGTTACTATGGAAGCCATCGGGCTCTTCTCAGTGTTTCCTCCAGGTTGAGAATTTACTGGCGGTGGTGTGTGGCGCAGGATGTGACGGCGCGGTGCATGATGGCTAGGTTCAGTAATAATGGGTTCAGTTATATACTAGTCAAATGAAGGTGGAAACAATGACTATACAACATTATCAGATAATTTAGAAAGAAAAAACTATTTACATATTAAACGAATTAGACTATAAGATGACACAGATACAGATGAACATTTTGCGACACTATGTGGCATCTGACACAATTTCAGGGTTAGTTATTCGGGCTGCACGATATGAGGAAAATATGCGATATGCCCTAATGTTTTTGAATATCGCGATAATGATATAACTTGTGATAAATAAAACAGATATTAAAATGTAGCCTACTCAGTTCTGCTGCTTGACTGCGTGCTTTGACAATTACATCAGTTTTTTTTTTGCCAAATATTAACGGTTCAGCAGATAAAATACCCATAATACTATACTCCAGAAAATGACATGTTATTATTAATCTCAACACTGTTTCCTCCTAACTCCTGTTAAATCACATAAGACTAGGAATATCTAAAGTCAATTATTGTTCATTTTGTTTGATAGATCTCACTTTTTTTTAAGTGTATTAATCCGTGTTTTGGGGTTCCTAAACATAGCCTACTGTTCTGTAGAATTAAGTTCTCATCTGAGCAAATTTCTGTCATTCAAATAACTTGTAGTTACGTCTGACTTGTAGTTTAAAACTTTTACAGCCAATTTAATAAAATTAAGAGTTTTTATTCGGTCTCGGGTCCATAAATACAGTTAATGGATACAGGCACGGAGAACTGAAGGCTTGGTTAGCAACCATTAGCTCTGATTAGCAGTTAGCGCCGGTTAGCTAGCTCCGTTATAAAGACATGAAGCGGAGGAGCCTGCTGCTGAGAGGGGTAACAACCAGACTCTGATAAATGATGTTCAGGGAGCTTTCACAGCAGCGTGGCCCTGTTGTTTCTACGGTTTTATTAGTACAGTTAATCCTATTGCAAGACCACCAGCAGTATGCTACTACTAACGATAGCCTCTCTGAGCAAGTGCAACATTGACGCGGTCATGCATGTGGCACACAACTTTGCGAGGGGGAGGGGCTGGAGAAAGCTGGTCTGTGTGCGGTGTAAATAATTACCGTTGTTTGGAATAGGGCTGCAACAACAAATCGATAAAATTTGATTATTAAAAAAGTTGGCAACGAATTTCATTATCAATTCGTTGTGTCGCTCTACTATTACGCCACTCAGTCGCGGAGATAAAAAAAATGTAGTTGAGCGCAGAGCGGAGCAGCGTGGAGTGGAGCAGCGCAGCGCGGAGCGAAAGAAAAGAAAACAGAGCAGAGCGGGGTAGAGGAAATACAGAGAGAGACCGGAGAGACCCGTAACCTTGATCTGAAACACACGGCGGAGGCAGATAAATCAGTACATCCTAAGTCATCCAAGGTCTGGCAGCATTTCACACTAAATAAATTGAAAACGTGTTAATTGCCAGATAAGCAAAAACGACATGGCATGGCACGGGCGTACCACTCTGATGATTCAGCACCTAAAACGTAAACATGAGTCCTTGATGAGGAGGAAGGGAGATCAACAGCAGGGTAAAGTCACCCCTAACCCTAACCCTACCATTCAAGGATTAGGCTTCTAATCATTGGCACAATTTAACAGTTGTAGCTAGGGCTGCACAATATATCATAAATGTTGTGTTAACTTGAAACGGGTAAACGTTGTGGTGCATTCAAAGTTATTGTAAAATACCCTTTTCTTATCTGTTTCTGTCATTTAACAGCAATTTACTGGTGAAATAAGTTATTATTGTTATGTCATTATTATTATTACATTTTTAATAAATCATTTAAATCCTCCCTTTTTTGCGCTGTATTAATATTCATTAATATTGAGATTAGATTTCTGGGACTCTTCAGTAACCTCTTTCCATCGCTCACCTCCTCCTTCCTCTTGCTCCCTCGCTCCTCTGAGTCTCCCGAGGCCTCACTGACAACTTTCCTCTTGCCCTCCTTCTTCTTCTCCTCCTCCTCTCCTCGTTTCTGCATGTACTCGGTGATAAGGTCGGGGCAGTCCAGGTTGTCTTGCGGCTCCCATGTGTTATCCTCACTGGAAAGGTGCAGACACAAGAAAATCTCCTCAGGCTTTGATTTTAGGTAATATATTCTCACTCTAATTGCTAATTCGTATTATTCCTTTTTTCTATTGTCATTTTGTAAGGTTATTTGATGGTCTGCAAATTAGTGTCAAAATACCAAACCTTCAACTTTGAGGGCATGATACAATGCCGGAATTTATGCTGTAGATTATCTGCAATTTCTAAATGAACAAGATATTATATATATATTTATATATAGTATCTTGTTCATTTAGAATATATATATATATATATATATATATATATATATATATATATATATATATATATATATATATATTCAGGACCAAGAACACCAAGTATTAATATTATAGACTCATACTTACTCTGAGAACCCCTTCCATTTCAGCAGAAACTCTACTCTTCCCTTCATCAATCTGCGGTCTAAAACCTTCTCCACCACATACTCGTCCACTTCCTCCTCCTTCTCTGCTGCAGCTGCAGGAGGTTCTGCAGGCTGCTCCTCCTCCGTCACTGCCGCAGGAGGTGCTGCAGGCTGCTCCTCCTCCTCCTTCACTGCTGCAGCTGCATGTTCCTCCTCCTCCTTCACTGCAGGAGATTCTGCAGGCTGCTCCTCCTCCTCCTTCACTGCTACAGCTGCATGCTCCTCCTCCTCCTCCTTCACTGCTGCAGCTGCAGGAGGTTCTGCAGGCTGCTCCTCCTCCTCCTTCATTGCTGCAGCTGCATGCTCCTCCTCCTTCACTGCTGCAGCTGCATGCTCCTCCTCTTCCTCCTCCTTCACTGCTGCAGCTGCAGGAGGTTCTGCAGGTTGCTCCTCTTCCTTCACTGCTGCAGCTGCAGAAGGTGCTGCAGGCTGCTCCTCCTCCTTGACCTTCTTGCCCTTCTTTCCTGCTCCTGTGGCCAGCTTGACGTCTGCTGAGGGCTCCTTTGGTAGACCCAAAGGGGAAATGTGCAGAGATAATGATACAATGGTTAGAAGAATTAATGGGAGGTGTGAGTGAATTATAGTTTACCATGTTTTACTATATTAAAATGTTCTGTTTGAATGGAGAAAATGCAAAGGCTGATGAGGTGACCAATCCATAGGACTTCAGAGTGTGAAGTATCTCCTGCATTCAAACTGAAATAACTACTAAAATGTAAGCCACAAAAGTCATTAACTGGAGCTACAAGCTACAGCACAGTAGCCTCAATCAACGACAGTTCATTTACCAGAACATCGCCAGATGTTCTTCGCCTTGCAAAACTCAGTTCGTTTCGGGAAACAACAAGAAACTTTGAGCTATCGAGGAATAACTGATGAATATACAGTGTTTACAATGTTTACAGTGTGCATTATCTTTATCACTTAATTCTCTTTATAGTTTCTAGATTTTAGAGTCCAATGTCTTCAGTGTCTTTCTGTTCTATGTCCATATGTACCAGGGACCAAGGCATATAATATATAGAGAAGGAAACTCGGCCTCTGTAAAAACAAGAAAAACAACAAAAAACACATGAGAACAAGCGTGACAGATAATAGCGGACCGACTGAATGATATATCTAAAAATATACATATATGAACTACTGCTCTTAACTGAAACCATTCACTGAGTCACTAGTCATTTGGAAAAACGAACAGTTGTACACTTTGCATTAAAAGCGAGCAGTGGAAGTTAATATGAAACTTAGCGCAAATTCTTTCAGGAAGACGTCATTAATAATTTTTAAATCAAATCAGCTGTTTAGAAGTGACGCTGTCAGTTAAACCAATTAGACTTGGCCACAAAATTCAAGGGCCAATCACAGCCTTACAACTCTGCTTTAAATCTGTTCTCTCCTTGTGCTGTCAGCTGTCGTTTCAGGCAAAGCGCTCGGCCATCCTCCTCCCCTGCCACCTCCGGTCGTTGGGTTTCTCCTGGCTGATCGCTCTGTTGCCTCTTAGGTCTCTGGTGTCTTCACCGCCGCCACCAGTGTCTGGCCTCCATTGGGGGGTTATGTTCCTATTCCCTACCCCTTTAAGAATATTATTAATTCGATGGAGTCTAATCTCCAAAAGACTTTGTTCATTCAAAATCATACAGTTGTACAATAAATATCTTTGCATATCTGCAAACAAAGACTCTCCTGATTGAAATGACTTATAGGGGTGGTACGGTTCACAAAACCCACGGTTTGGTTCCTATCACGGTTTTTGGTTCTGTAAGGTTCTTGTTATTTTTTCTTTTAATCTTTAAATATACTTCAGCATATGATATATAGCTAAAATTAGCATATTGAATGCATGTTGAACAATACACGCACACAGTGGTAGTTCTATATAGTTTTATTTCATCAGAGGTAACGTGAAATCCAAAATGGTCCCACACACCAGACTATAAACAATGCTGGCACATCCTCCAGCTCCGGTCAGCCTTCCTCATCTCTCCCACCTGACATCTCTACACGTCACATGACCAGCAGCAGCAGCACGCCATCTGAGGACCCGTCGGCTCGGTGTCTCTCAAAATCTGACGAAAATCTTCTAAACTGACCTTTGTTGATCTGAAATGAAGACAGATTCAGCAACTGCACGGCCTATTTCTCGCTTAAAATGTTTTCAGAAACACGTTTCGGTGAACTATTTTAGTACAATATGAGATCGTGTTCTGAACGAGCCGCCATGACAGCCAGACCCGCGTGACGCGATCGTCCAATCAGCTGCCATGGGTTGCGTTCGTCAAACTCATCCTGCTGGTCATTTCCAGTAAGTGTTTTAACATCGGTGTTGAAAGTGGGCACTACGGCAGGATGGTTAGTGATCATTAACAGTGGACTGATGAACCGTGAGACACACACACACTCCGAACCGAGACTAGCCAACCGAGGGGTTCGGATGTTTTTTCATGAACCCTACCACCCCTAATGACTTAGGACATTTATATTTTAGCCCATGAGAGAGAGAGAGACAGAGAGAGACACAGTTAGAGAGATATTTATGCATCATATTCTAGCGTTGTAGAAAATGGATCTTCATGGTAAATTTCCTGAGTAACATTATCTTCTGCTTACTTTTAAGGCAAAGAGTACAATTGTTAATTTGTGTAAATGATTAGTAGCCTAATCCTTGAATGGTAGGAGTATGATGGTTTCCATTCAGATCAGAGGTCAGTTAATGTTTATATTTAGGCTACTTACACATTCAGTCGGTCCGTGATCGTCTGCTACACTTTCTCTCTGTTTCAGTACAGCCGCCATATTTGTGTTTAGGCCATATTCTGTGTATATGTGTTTCACGTCATCATTCTTCCACAAGAAGCTGCTGCTCACTCTGTATAAAGTATGAACAGTGTTTATTCAGGAAACCTGGGATCAACCTTGTCATCTTTTGAGGAAAGCCTTGAACGCTCATCTATCTGAATTAGTTCAGCCTGGCTCAACCTAGTCTCTCCTCCTCAGCTCCTAGTCTCTCCTCCTCAGTCTGACCTAGTCTCTCCTCCTCAGTCTGACCTAGTCTCTCCTCCTCAGCTCCTAGTCTCTCCTCCTCAGTCTGACCTAGTCTCTCCTCCTCAGTCTGACCTAGTCTCTCCTCCTCAGCTCCTAGTCTCTCCTCCTCAGCTCCTAGTCTCTCCTCCTCAGCTCCTAGTCTCTCCTCCTCAGCTCCTAGTCTCTCCTCCTCAGCTCCTAGTCTCTCCTCCTCAGTCTGACCTAGTCTCTCCTCCTCAGCTCCTAGTCTCTCCTCCGCAGTCTGACCTAGTCTCTCCTCCTCAGTCTGACCTAGTCTCTCCTCCTCAGCTCCTAGTCTCTCCTCATCAGCCTGACCTAGTCTCTCCTCCTCAGTCTGACCTAGTCTCTCCTCCTCAGTCTGACCTAGTCTCTCCTCCTCAGCTCCTAGTCTCTCCTCCTCAGCTCCTAGTCTCTCCTCCTCAGCTCCTAGTCTCTCCTCCTCAGTCTGACCTAGTCTCTCCTCCTCAGTCTGACCTAGTCTCTCCTCCTCAGCTCCTAGTCTCTCCTCCTCAGTCTGACCTAGTCTCTCCTCCTCAGCTCCTAGTCTCTCCTCTTCAGCTCCTAGTCTCTCCTCCTCAGTCTGACCTAGTCTCTCCTCCTCAGTCTGACCTAGTCTCTCCTCCTCAGTCTGACCTAGTCTCTCCTCCTCAGCTCCTAGTCTCTCCTCCTCAGTCTGACCTAGTCTCTCCTCCTCAGTCTGACCTAGTCTCTCCTCCTCAGCTCCTAGTCTCTCCTCCTCAGTCTGACCTAGTCTCTCCTCCTCAGCCTGACCTAGTCTCTCCTCCTCAGTCTGACCTAGTCTCTCCTCCTCAGTCTGACCTAGTCTCTCCTCCTCAGTCTGACCTAGTCTCTCCTCCTCAGCTCCTAGTCTCTCCTCCTCAGCTCCTAGTCTCTCCTCCTCAGTCTGACCTAGTCTCTCCTCCTCAGTCTGACCTAGTCTCTCCTCATCAGCCTGACCTAGTCTCTCCTCCTCAGCCTGACCTAGTCTCTCCTCCTCAGTCTGACCTAGTCTCTCCTCCTCAGCTCCTAGTCTCTCCTCCTCAGCTCCTAGTCTCTCCTCCTCAGCTCCTAGTCTCTCCTCCTCAGTCTGACCTAGTCTCTCCTCCTCAGTCTGACCTAGTCTCTCCTCCTCAGTCTGACCTAGTCTCTCCTCCTCAGTCTGACCTAGTCTCTCCTCCTCAGCTCCTAGTCTCTCCTCCTCAGTCTGACCCTAGTCTCTCCTCCTCAGTCTGACCTAGTCTCTCCTCTTCAGCTCCTAGTCTCTCCTCCTCAGTCTGACCTAGTCTCTCCTCCTCAGTCTGACCTAGTCTCTCCTCCTCAGCTCCTAGTCTCTCCTCCTCAGTCTGACCTAGTCTCTCCTCCTCAGTCTGACCTAGTCTCTCCTCCTCAGCTCCTAGTCTCTCCTCCTCAGCTCCTAGTCTCTCCTCCTCAGCCTGACCTAGTCTCTCCTCCTCAGTCTGACCTAGTCTCTCCTCCTCAGCTCCTAGTCTCTCCTCCTCAGCTCCTAGTCTCTCCTCCTCAGCTCCTAGTCTCTCCTCCTCAGTCTGACCTAGTCTCTCCTCCTCAGTCTGACCTAGTCTCTCCTCCTCAGCCTGACCTAGTCTCTCCTCCTCAGCTCCTAGTCTCTCCTCCTCAGTCTGACCTAGTCTCTTCTCCTCAGTCTGACCTAGTCTCTCCTCCTCAGTCTGACCTAGTCTCTCCTCCTCAGCTCCTAGTCTCTCCTCCTCAGTCTGACCTAGTCTCTCCTCCTCAGCTCCTAGTCTCTCCTCCTCAGTCTGACCTAGTCTCTCCTCCTCAGCCTGACCTAGTCTCTCCTCCTCAGTCTGACCTAGTCTCTCCTCCTCAGCTCCTAGTCTCTCCTCCTCAGCCTGACCTAGTCTCTCCTCCTCAGCTCCTAGTCTCTCCTCCTCAGCTCCTAGTCTCTCCTCCTCAGCTCCTAGTCTCCTCCTCAGCTCCTAGTCTCTCCTCCTCAGCCTGACCTAGTCTCTCCTCCTCAGCCTGACCTAGTCTCTCCTCCTCAGTCTGACCTAGTCTCTCCTCCTCAGCTCCTAGTCTCTCCTCCTCAGCCTGACCTAGTCTCTCCTCCTCAGTCTGACCTAGTCTCTCCTCCTCAGTCTGACCTAGTCTCTCCTCCTCAGTCTGACCTAGTCTCTCCTCCTCAGCTCCTAGTCTCTCCTCCTCAGCTCCTAGTCTCTCCTCCTCAGCTCCTAGTCTCTCCTCCTCAGCCTGACCTAGTCTCTCCTCCTCAGCCTGACCTAGTCTCTCCTCCTCAGTCTGACCTAGTCTCTCCTCCTCAGCTCCTAGTCTCTCCTCCTCAGCCTGACCTAGTCTCTCCTCCTCAGTCTGACCTAGTCTCTCCTCCTCAGCTCCTAGTCTCTCCTCCTCAGCTCCTAGTCTCTCCTCCTCAGCCTGACCTAGTCTCTCCTCCTCAGTCTGACCTAGTCTCTCCTCCTCAGTCTGACCTAGTCTCTCCTCCTCAGTCTGACCTAGTCTCTCCTCCTCAGTCTGACCTAGTCTCTCCTCCTCAGCTCCTAGTCTCTCCTCCTCAGCTCCTAGTCTCTCCTCCTCAGCTCCTAGTCTCTCCTCCTCAGTCTGACCTAGTCTCTCCTCCTCAGTCTGACCTAGTCTCTCCTCCTCAGCTCCTAGTCTCTCCTCCTCTAGTCTCTCCTCCTCAGCTCCTAGTCTCTCCTCCTCAGCTCCCTAGTCTCTCCTCCTCAGTCTGACCTAGTCTCTCCTCCTCAGCTCCTAGTCTCTCCTCCGCAGTCTGACCTAGTCTCTCCTCCTCAGTCTGACCTAGTCTCTCCTCCTCAGCTCCTAGTCTCTCCTCATCAGCCTGACCTAGTCTCTCCTCCTCAGTCTGACCTAGTCTCTCCTCCTCAGTCTGACCTAGTCTCTCCTCCTCAGCTCCTAGTCTCTCCTCCTCAGCTCCTAGTCTCTCCTCCTCAGCTCCTAGTCTCTCCTCCTCAGTCTGACCTAGTCTCTCCTCCTCAGTCTGACCTAGTCTCTCCTCCTCAGCTCCTAGTCTCTCCTCCTCAGTCTGACCTAGTCTCTCCTCCTCAGCTCCTAGTCTCTCCTCTTCAGCTCCTAGTCTCTCCTCCTCAGTCTGACCTAGTCTCTCCTCCTCAGTCTGACCTAGTCTCTCCTCCTCAGTCTGACCTAGTCTCTCCTCCTCAGCTCCTAGTCTCTCCTCCTCAGTCTGACCTAGTCTCTCCTCCTCAGTCTGACCTAGTCTCTCCTCCTCAGCTCCTAGTCTCTCCTCCTCAGTCTGACCTAGTCTCTCCTCCTCAGCCTGACCTAGTCTCTCCTCCTCAGTCTGACCTAGTCTCTCCTCCTCAGTCTGACCTAGTCTCTCCTCCTCAGTCTGACCTAGTCTCTCCTCCTCAGCTCCTAGTCTCTCCTCCTCAGCTCCTAGTCTCTCCTCCTCAGTCTGACCTAGTCTCTCCTCCTCAGTCTGACCTAGTCTCTCCTCATCAGCCTGACCTAGTCTCTCCTCCTCAGCCTGACCTAGTCTCTCCTCCTCAGTCTGACCTAGTCTCTCCTCCTCAGCTCCTAGTCTCTCCTCCTCAGCTCCTAGTCTCTCCTCCTCAGTCTGACCTAGTCTCTCCTCCTCAGTCTGACCTAGTCTCTCCTCCTCAGTCTGACCTAGTCTCTCCTCCTCAGTCTGACCTAGTCTCTCCTCCTCAGTCTGACCTAGTCTCTCCTCCTCAGCTCCTAGTCTCTCCTCCTCAGTCTGACCTAGTCTCTCCTCCTCAGTCTGACCTAGTCTCTCCTCTTCAGCTCCTAGTCTCTCCTCCTCAGTCTGACCTAGTCTCTCCTCCTCAGTCTGACCTAGTCTCTCCTCCTCAGCTCCTAGTCTCTCCTCCTCAGTCTGACCTAGTCTCTCCTCCTCAGTCTGACCTAGTCTCTCCTCCTCAGCTCCTAGTCTCTCCTCCTCAGCTCTTAGTCTCTCCTCCTCAGCCTGACCTAGTCTCTCCTCCTCAGTCTGACCTAGTCTCTCCTCCTCAGCTCCTAGTCTCTCCTCCTCAGCTCCTAGTCTCTCCTCCTCAGCTCCTAGTCTCTCCTCCTCAGTCTGACCTAGTCTCTCCTCCTCAGTCTGACCCTAGTCTCTCCTCCTCAGCCTGACCTAGTCTCTCCTCCTCAGCTCCTAGTCTCTCCTCCTCAGTCTGACCTAGTCTCTTCTCCTCAGTCTGACCTAGTCTCTCCTCCTCAGTCTGACCTAGTCTCTCCTCCTCAGCTCCTAGTCTCTCCTCCTCAGTCTGACCTAGTCTCTCCTCCTCAGCTCCTAGTCTCTCCTCCTCAGTCTGACCTAGTCTCTCCTCCTCAGCCTGACCTAGTCTCTCCTCCTCAGTCTGACCTAGTCTCTCCTCCTCAGCTCCTAGTCTCTCCTCCTCAGCCTGACCTAGTCTCTCCTCCTCAGCTCCTAGTCTCTCCTCCTCAGCTCCTAGTCTCTCCTCCTCAGCTCCTAGTCTCTCCTCCTCAGCTCCTAGTCTCTCCTCCTCAGCCTGACCTAGTCTCTCCTCCTCAGCCTGACCTAGTCTCTCCTCCTCAGTCTGACCTAGTCTCTCCTCCTCAGCTCCTAGTCTCTCCTCCTCAGCCTGACCTAGTCTCTCCTCCTCAGTCTGACCTAGTCTCTCCTCCTCAGTCTGACCTAGTCTCTCCTCCTCAGCTCCTAGTCTCTCCTCCTCAGCTCCTAGTCTCTCCTCCTCAGCTCCTAGTCTCTCCTCCTCAGCTCCTAGTCTCTCCTCCTCAGCCTGACCTAGTCTCTCCTCCTCAGCCTGACCTAGTCTCTCCTCCTCAGTCTGACCTAGTCTCTCCTCCTCAGCTCCTAGTCTCTCCTCCTCAGCCTGACCTAGTCTCCTCCTCAGTCTGACCTAGTCTCTCCTCCTCAGCTCCTAGTCTCTCCTCCTCAGCTCCTAGTCTCTCCTCCTCAGCCTGACCTAGTCTCTCCTCCTCAGTCTGACCTAGTCTCTCCTCCTCAGTCTGACCTAGTCTCTCCTCCTCAGTCTGACCTAGTCTCTCCTCCTCAGTCTGACCTAGTCTCTCCTCCTCAGCTCCTAGTCTCTCCTCCTCAGCTCCTAGTCTCTCCTCCTCAGCCCCTAGTCTCTCCTCCTCAGTCTGACCTAGTCTCTCCTTCTCAGTCTGACCTAGTCTCTCCTCCTCAGCTCCTAGTCTCTCCTCCTCAGCTCCTAGTCTCTCCTCCTCAGTCTGACCTAGTCTCTCCTCCTCAGTCTGACCTAGTCTCTCCTCCTCAGCTCCTAGTCTCTCCTCCTCAGTCTGACCTAGTCTCTCCTCCTCAGCTCCTAGTCTCTCCTCCTCAGTCTGACCTAGTCTCTCCTCCTCAGCTCCTAAATTCTTATTTTTAACTATGTTTGTCGCTGTCTGAAGGATGTTTTATTCTATTATCTTCTCTGACTCTTGTTATGTGAAGCACAGTGGTCAACTTCTGTTGTGTTTACTTTACAAATAAAGTAAATGAAATGAAATAACGCCGTTTAAAAGAACGCTGTTAGGTAACAACGTTATTCTTTCAGTAACGGGGTAATCTAACTAATTACTATTAAGGCAGAGTCATGTTTCATGGTAGCCAATCAGAGCCAGTGTTTTTTACACACATGCCAGCACACGCGCCACACACACACACACACACACACACACACACACACACACACACACACACACACACACACACACACACACACACACACACACATGAAGCAGCAGAGATGGCGAGTCAGGAGCAATCCGATGAAAAGTTGGCGTTTTCAAGGTGGAGATATAAGCACTACTTCAAACTCATTGTGGTCTAAGGAAAGAACGTGTATGTAATGTGTACATTATGTCCAGAAGTGAAGACTTTGTCCACATCCGTCGTAAGCAACTCTAATTTAATGAAGCATCTCACAACGACACACGCGTCTACAAAGCTAGTAGCCAAAACCAGCGATACCTCCACCACAGATGATCGCTTGCCGTCCACTAGCAAAGAAGGACTCGGAGCAAAGTCCTCCAAGCAGCTAAAGCTAGATCTTTGTGCCTCACAACAAAAACCTAGGACACAGGCTGAAGGCAACCCTATGACAGGCAGGTATGTTGTTAAAAGTATATGTGTCATATAAGTTTATATGGTGTAACTGTTTACTTTTCTTACAAAGATAATACTTGAAGTGCAGGAAAAACCTCTTGCTGTCTGTCGACGTGCAATAAATATCGAAAGTCATGTAGAAACACCTGCTGTTCTACTCATTTCAACTGACTTGTGAAAACTGCTAAAAAAATATCCAAATTCAAACTTATTTGACATATAGCTTTTTTTTTTTTTTTTTTTTTTTTTTTTTTTTTTTTTTTTTTTTTTTTTAATAGTAACGCAAATACTTACTTTCCCTGGTAAAAAGTTACTTTTATTAACGAGTAATTCAGTTACTAACTCAGTTACTAACTCAGTTACTTTTTGGAACAAGTAATGAGTAACTATAACCGATTACTTTTCTAAAGTAACGTTCCCAACACTGCTGAACACTCACCTGAACATGGCTGGTATCTGCTGCTGGTCTTCTGGGGACCTTGTTGCTCCGCTGCTCCTGGTTCTGGTTGTCCTCGTCCATTCCTCTCTGGTCCTGAGATCCAGCAGATGTCCACTGGGGCTGCTGGACTCACTCTGGATTCTGTTCAGTCCAAATCAAAGCACACAGAGGTATTCAGGAGCTGCTGTCTCCTCTCCTTCTCCTCACATCCCACACAACTAACAACAGTCGGAAAACCCAAAGCATCAGCTGGAAAACTGGTCCATTTCCTTCCTCGCTACACAATGAACTCGGAGTAGTTTGGAGAAAACAGCATTATATTAAACTGTGAAAAAATCTAAACAACTGCACAATAAAATGTGACATTTCATTTTAATTAAATTCACTCAGAGCATTTCAGGAAAAAGGAAACTCAATAAAAAGTGATTTTGCCGACATCAAATGTCAATGAAAAGCTACCCACTCCAGTGTTTCCTTTAGGCTGTTTTTTAGCAGTGGGGGCAGGTCTGGTCCGACAACAGAAGTTATACGACTTAGAGTTCTCAAGAACGTAGAAACTAAGTAGTGCTGCGAGCTGGAAGTTCACCAGTCCTACAGAAGGCCAAAGATGACGTCATCTCGGAGACAGCTGTCTTCCTGGCTCACTCAGACTCCGCTGTTTAGGTGTGCTAACTTACACTAACAACTTTACCGTCATCAAAATACCTCCCGTTGGTTTGGGACGGGGTGAAAGCTCATCTGAACCCGGTGCAGATCAAACACCAGAACTCTGGTCCACTTGAAAACGGGGGTCCTGGTTCAGGTGGAGAGAACGGTCAGATCCATATGTAATGTGTGTGCAGGTTAGTTCCAGTGGTCTACGTGATACGCAGGAATACGCAGTACACCCACTAAGAAAGCTCCAGGATTTCAGATGCCCAGTGATACGCAACAACATGCTTTCCATTATATTTTTGATATATTTTGAATTGTCATCTGTTATTTTCTTCTTCGCATAGGCTAAATAAAAGTTATTTCCACCACTACAATATATACAGTACAGTATACCCACTACTACAATATATACAGTACAGTATACCCACCACTACAATATATACAGTACAGTATACCCACCACTACAATATATACAGTACAGTATACCCACCACTACAGTATATACAGTACAGTATACCCACCACTACAATATATACAGTACAGTATACCCACTACAATATATACAGTACAGTATACCCACCACCACAATATATACAGTACAGTATACCCACCACTACAATATATACAGTACAGTATACCCACCACTTCAATATATACAGTACAGTATACCCACTACAATATATACAGTACAGTATACCCACCACTACAATATATACAGTACAGTATACCCACCACTACAGTATATACAGTACAGTATACCCACCACTACAGTATATACAGTACAGTATACCCACCATTACAGTATATACAGTAGGGTATACCCACCACTACAGTATATACAGTACAGTATACCCACCACTACAATATAAATTGAAACAAATAAGACTGAGACTAAAACCAAGTTGGGTTTTTGTATTTAATTAAAGATATATTTGCAGATATGTGGAATACAAGTTCACAAGAAGCAGGCAGCTCAGTGTGGAAAAGATTCTCTGAATGAGGTAGACATAGGGCTGGATGATTAATCGAAAAATAATCGAAACCGAAATTCAGAGCCTATAACCGAAGTCATTTTACCAAGTCGGTTATTTTGGTCTTTTAATCCTATTAATATTTAGTGTGTTAATTCCTTTCCCCTTAAAACATATTACGGCCGCCGCGTGTAGTCACGTGACTCCGCCCCGTCCAGTCGGCGACATTGAAGCAACATGGAGGAGAAGTCAAACACCGAGCCAACCTTATATACTGTCTCTGGAGTCAACTCAGCAACAGGAGCCGGAGCCACTTGTACCAAAAAAACACGCAGTGTCCGTTTGGACACATTTTGGTTTCAATAAAGACGACAGTGAACAAACTCAAGTCAAATGCAAACACTGCAGAAAAACTGTTACAGCAACCAAAGGTAATACCAGCAATCTATTTCAACCCCTGGAGCGCCATCACATTACCGAATATGAACAGTGCATGGCTCAAAAACAGAGAGAGGCTGACAATCGCCCAGCAACAAGGACACAAAGCAGGTGTCAATAACACACGCATTTACAAAAGCTACACAATATGAAAAGGATTCAAGGAAATGGAGAGAAATAACTGACGCCATTAGTTACTACATCGCGAAGGACATGGTTCCCATAGCTACGGTGGAGCCCAGTGGGTTTAAACAACTCCATAAAACACTCGACAGAAGATACACTGTGCCATCGCGACATTATTCTTCCCAAACTGCGCTGCCCAACATGTACCAAACATGTCGTAAAAAAGGAGCTGCTGAACTTCAGTCTGTTAAGCACTTTGCAGCCACATCTGATCTGTGCCCAAGCAGGACGATGGACCCATATTTGAGCCTTACGTTGCACTACATTGACGATGAATGGAGGACAGCATATAGCCTGAAACACTAGCATGTGTTTCTTAGTAAGAACCTGGAGTAAGTGCTTATGCAGAGAGAGTGACAGGACAAGATCCCTGAGAGGAAGATCAAAAGGTTTACAAAGGATACAAGTTATATTTTGGCAATATTTACAATAATTTATTTTATTTACAATAATGTATTTTGTTTACAAGAGAGAAATTATATTTTACATTTAAGATGGCATGGCAATATTTACCATAATTTAGTTTACAAAAAGAACTATTTTGTAAAAGTTCTTTATTTTCTACATGTTTAGGAAACTTTTTTTTTTACAGTAAAACTTAAATTACTTTTTTATAAGACATTTTTATTTCATTGTAAAATCTACTGGTGTAGATTTCAGTTCAGTTGTTTGAAATATTTAATAAATAAGCATTAATTGCTATCTGTGTGTGGTTTCCTTATTTTAGAATCACAAAGAAAGGATTATATGCACTCTCATCAGAAAAAATAACCGTGAACATATTTACAGTATAAGATTTTTTTTTTAAATAATCGTTCAATAATCGTAATCGAGGTAACTTGTTCGATTAATCGTGATTATGATTTTAGCCAAAATCGTGCAGCCCTAGGTAGACAGTAGAGTGAGTTTAAATGCACATAGGAAAAAGGGGAGTGACATTATTGTAAACATGACTTTGCACATTCTTACAAATAACAAACTCTCTGGCATCAGTAAAGATATCGATCCAGTGCTGGCATTGATCAGAAACCCCGAGTCATAAAACCACTTCATCTAATCCTCTGTACCTTTCTGCCCCAGCTGGGGCCACACTCCCCTCACATCTAAACTGACGAGGGAGGAAGGCATGTGGAGAAGGAGGGCTTCCACCTTTGTGGCCTTGTGGATTATCAGTTCACACAAAGGCCAAACACTTTCTCTCAGACTCTCGGTCTCCAAAGTTAATAGAAATCCAATCCACATGCATTCATTAATGTAAGAAAATGCTATGTGCTAATAAAACAGAAGGATTTAAAAGAATAAATGCTTAAATGGGATTTTTCACACTACACCACTACAATATATACAGTACAGTATACCCACCACTACAATATATACAGTACAGTGTACAGTATACCCACCACTACAATATATACAGTACAGTGTACAGTATACCCACCACTACAATATATACAGTACAGTATACCCACTACAATATATACAGTACAGTGTACAGTATACCCACCACTACAATATATACAGTACAGTGTACAGTATACCCACCACTACAATATATACAGTACAGTATACCCACTACAATATATACAGTACAGTATACCCACTACAATATATACAGTACAGTATACCCACTACAATATATACAGTACAGTATACCCACCACTACAATATATACAGTACAGTGTACAGTATACCCACCACTACAATATATACAGTACAGTGTACAGTATACCCACCACTACAATATATACAGTACAGTGTACCCACCACTACAGTATATACAGTACGGTGTACAGTATACCCACCACTACAATATATACAGTACAGTATACCCACCATTACAGTATATACAGTACAGTATACCCACCACTACAATATATACAGTACAGTATACCCACCACTACAATATATACAGTACAGTATACCCACTACTACAATATATACAGTACAGTATACCCACCACTACAATATATACAGTACAGTATACCCACTACAATATATACAGTACAGTATACCCACTACTACAATATATACAGTACAGTATACCCACCACTACAATATATACAGTACAGTATACCCACCATTACAGTATATACAGTACAGTATACCCACTACAATATATACAGTACAGTATACCCACTACAATATATACAGTACAGTATACCCACTACTACAATATATACAGTACAGTATACCCACTACAATATATACAGTACAATATATACAGTACAGTATACCCCCACTACAATATATACAGTACAGTATACCCACCACTACAATATATACAGTACAGTATACCCACCACTACAATATATACAGTACAGTATACCCACTACTACAATATATACAGTACAGTATACCCACCACTACAATATATACAGTACAGTATACCCACCACTACAATATATACAGTACAGTATACCCACTACAATATATACAGTACAGTATACCCACTACTACAATATATACAGTACAGTATACCCACTACTACAATATATACAGTACAGTATACCTACAATATATACAGTACAGTATACCCACTACTACAATATATACAGTACAGTATACCCACTACTACAGTATATACAGTACAGTATACCCACCACTACAATATATACAGTACAGTATACCCACCACTACAGTATATACAGTACAGTATACCCACTACTACAGTATATACAGTACAGTATACCCACTACTACAATATATACAGTACAGTATACCCACTACTACAATATATACAGTACAGTATACCCACCACTACAATATATACAGTACAGTATACCCACCACTACAATATATACAGTACAGTATACCCCACTACAATATATACAGTACATATACTACATATATACAGTATACCCACTACTACAATATATACAGTACAGTATACCCACTACTACAGTATATACAGTACAGTATACCCACTACTACAATATATACAGTACAGTATACCCACTACTACAATATATACAGTACAGTATACCCACTACTACAATATATACAGTACAGTATACCCACTACTACAGTATATACAGTACAGTATACCCACCACTACAATATATACAGTACAGTATACCCACCACTACAATATATACAGTACAGTATACCCACTACTACAATATATACAGTACAGTATACCCACCACTACAATATATACAGTACAGTATACCCACCACTACAATATATACAGTACAGTATACCCACCACTACAATATATACAGTACAGTATACCCACTACTACAATATATACAGTACAGTATACCCACCACTACAATATATACAGTACAGTATACCCACCACTACAGTATATACAGTACAGTATACCCACCACTACAATATATACAGTACAGTATACCCACCACTACAATATATACAGTACAGTATACCCACCACTACAATATATACAGTACAGTATACCCACCACTACAGTATATACAGTACAGTATACCCACCACTACAATATATACAGTACAGTATACCCACTACTACAATATATACAGTACAGTATACCCACTACTACAATATATACAGTACAGTATACCCACCACTACAATATATACAGTACAGTATACCCACCACTACAGTATATACAGTACAGTATACCCACTACTACAGTATATACAGTACAGTATACCCACCACTACAATATATACAGTACAGTATACCCACTACTACAATATATACAGTACAGTATACCCACCACTACAGTATATACAGTACAGTATACCCACTACTACAGTATATACAGTACAGTATACCCACCACTACAGTATATACAGTACAGTATACCCACCACTACAGTATATACAGTACAGTATACCCACCACTACAATATATACAGTACAGTATACCCACCACTACAATATATACAGTACAGTATACCCACCACTACAGTATATACAGTACAGTATACCCACTACTACAATATATACAGTACAGTATACCCACCACTACAATATATACAGTACAGTATACCCACCACTACAGTATATACAGTACAGTATACCCACCACTACAGTATATACAGTACAGTATACCCACTACAATATATACAGTAGTATACCCACCACTACAATATATACAGTACAGTATACCCACCACTACAATATATACAGTACAGTATACCCACCACTACAATATATACAGTACAGTATACCCACCACTACAATATATACAGTACAGTATACCCACTACTACAATATATACAGTACAGTATACCCACACTACAGTATACCCACAGTATACCCACTACAATATATACAGTACAGTATACCCACCACTACAATATATACAGTACAGTATACCCACCACTACAATATATACAGTACAGTATACCCACTACTACAATATATACAGTACAGTATACCCACTACTACAGTATATACAGTACAGTATACCCACTACTACAGTATATACAGTACAGTATACCCACTAGTACAGTATATACAGTACAATATATACAGTACAGTATACCCACTACTACAATATATACAGTACAGTATACCCACTACTACAATATATACAGTACAGTATACCCACTACTACAATATATACAGTACAGTATACCCACCACTACTGTACTACAGCAAGCGGCAGCTTCCACCATGTGACGTGTGGAGATGAGTCGGGTCTGAGCAGACTCCATCACCGGCCATCTCCGCCCAATGCATGCTGGGTAGATTTGTGTCAGACTTGATCTGACGTCACGCACACGTGGTCAATGATGACCTCACGAGATCAAGGCGGCCGCAGGTTTGAGACCCAGGCAGACCCAGGGGCATGCTGGGAAACGCCGGCCTCTCAGCTGATCTATCAGCTGATTGGTTCAGAATCGACTCAACATGATGACGTTTTAGATCGACTTTTTATTGATTTTGAATTGGAGGGATTTTAACTGCTATGTGTCTGATTTAAAGGCTGATTCTGAACAGATCACATGTTGTGAGGCTGATAGTGATGTTTAGAAGTCAGAGAGACTAAATCTGATCAGATTACAGATCATCTCCAGTCTGTTGATGATTAAAATCAGCACCAGATCATCTCCAGTCTGTTGATGATTAAAATCAGCACCAGATCATCTCCAGTCTGTTGGTGATTAAAATCAGCACCAGATCATCTCCAGTCTGTTGGTGATTAAAATCAGCACCAGATCATCTCCAGTCTGTTGATGATTAAAATCAGCACCAGATCATCTCCAGTCTGTTGATGATTAAAATCATCACCAGATCATCTCCAGTCTGTACATGATTAAAATCATCACCAGATCATCTCCAGTCTGTTGGTGATTAAAATCAGCACCAGATCATCTACAGTCTGTTGATGATTAAAATCAGCACCAGATCATCTCCAGTCTGTTGATGATTAAAATCAGCACCAGATCATCTCCAGTCTGTTGGTGATTAAAATCAGCACCAGATCATCTCCAGTCTGTTGATGATTAAAATCAGCACCAGATCAGCACCAGATCTCAGCACCAGATCATTCCAGTCTGTTGGTGATTAAAATCTACAGTCTGTTGATGATTAAAATCAGCACCAGATCATCTACAGTCTGTTGATGATTAAAATCAGCACCAGATCATCTCCAGTCTGTACATGATTAAAATCAGCACCAGATCATCTCCAGTCTGTTGGTGATTAAAATCAGCACCAGATCATCTACAGTCTGTTGATGATTAAAATCAGCACCAGATCATCTCCAGTCTGTTGGTGATTAAAATCAGCACCAGATCATCTACAGTCTGTTGATGATTAAAATCAGCACCAGATCATCTCCAGTCTTTACATGATTAAAATCAGCACCAGATCATCTCCAGTCTGTACATGATTAAAATCAGCACCAGATCATCTCCAGTCTGTACATGATTAAAATCAGCACCAGATCATCTCCACTCTGTTGTTCCAGGGTGGCTACAGGTATAAACAAGTTAAATGTAAGACTTTTTAAGACCACTTCTAAATGAAATGTAAGACTTGAATGCGGTGTGTTTGTAATGATGTTCAACGAGACCCTGAACCAGACAACCAAAAGCAAACAGCTGGACCTGTATGTGTGTTATTGGTTAAATGACCACGTCCAGTCAAGATTATACGGAGCAGCTCATGGGCCATGCAACTGCTCAGGATCTACTTCAGCATTTCAAAGTAAGTGTGCCATAAATATATTTATTAACTAACCTCTAAAAATAGCCCCCCATCATCACATAGCCTTCACCATACCTAGAGATTGGTTTTATTTCAGTTAGCCTCATAGCTGGTTTGATTTACATTGAGAGATGATTTTATTGAAAGTGCCCCATCTCTAGGTATGGTGAAGGGTATGGTATGATGTGGGGGGGTATGGTGAAGGGTATGTGATGATGTGGGGGTATGGTGAAGGGTATGTGATGATGTGGGGGTATGGTGAAGGGTATGTGATGATGTGGGGGTATGGTGAAGGGTATGTGATGATGTGGGGGTATGGTGAAGGGTATGTGATGATGTGGGGGTATGGTGAAGGGTATGTGATGATGTGGGGGTATGGTGAAGGGTATGTGATGATGTGGGGGTATGGTGAAGGGTATGTGATGATGTGGGGGTATGGTGAAGGGTATGTGATGATGTGGGGGTATGGTGAAGGGTATGTGATGATGTGGGGGTATGGTGAAGGGTATGTGATGATGTGGGGGTATGGTGAAGGGTATGTGATGATGTGGGGGTATGGTGAAGGGTATGTGATGATGTGGGGGTATGGTGAAGGGTATGTGATGATGTGGGGGTATGGTGAAGGGTATGTGATGATGTGGGGGTATGGTGGTGATGATGTGGGGTATGGTGAAGGGTATGTGATGGGGTGGGGGGGGTATGGTGAAGGGTATGTGATGATGTGGGGGTATGGTGAAGGGTATGTGATGATGATGGGGGTATGGTGAAGGGTATGTGATGATGTGGGGGTATGGTGAAGGGTATGTGATGATGTGGGGGTATGGTGAAGGGTATGTGATGATGTGGGGGTATGGTGAAGGGTATGTGATGATGTGGGGGTATGGTGAAGGGTATGTGATGATGTGGGGGTATGGTGAAGGGTATGGTGATGATGTGGGGGTATGGTGAAGGGTATGTGATGATGTGGGGGTATGGTGAAGGGTATGTGATGATGTGGGGGGGCCAAGGGAACTTTATCAGGATGCATAGTATCCTGGATCCATGAAATAACTGGCCTTTATAATAAACATCTGCCTGCCTCTATGGGAATCTAACACAGGGGTGGACTTACTTGTGCCCCCTGTATATTAAGGAAGAACATTTATTTATTTACGATACATTATTTATTCACAAAGAAAATTGGTGTCCTTAAAGGTTGGACTTTTCCTAGAGTTTTAATTAAGGAATAAAGATAAATTTCCAAAAGATGATTTGTGTATTCCTCTTTTTAGTCAACTTATGGGTTCATAAACGTATGAGCACCACTTGTCATTTAACCAATAACACACATGCAAGTCCAGTTGTTTGCTTTTGGTTGTCTGGTTCAGTGTCTTGTCGAACATAATTACAAACGCACCGCATTTTTGGACTTAGGTGATGAGTTATTTTTTGATATATGGCGCCAGTCCAAATTTAGCGTAACGTATCCTTATATATATGTCAATGAACGTATATCTGGTCTTGTCCTCTCCAGGTAAATGACTGTACAAGCCCCGAATCTGGAAACATGGCTCTGAACACTTCTTCAGTCCCGTCATTAGACGTGTAGGAATTGTGGCATGGCAGGAGCAGCTCATCTCCAACGAGCCTCGTGTTAGCTACGTTTGATGACGTGCAGTGTGACGCAAACCGAACCAAAGGAAAAATGCAACAACGTTACAACTTCAGCCCGAAACTACAGAGGAGCAACTAACGGAGCAGACTGTTGCTCAGCAACGGACGTTCTGTTTCCCTGTGTCTTAACAACAGCAGAATGGGAAGCTAACGCATGCGCAGCTCTGGCTTCTATTCGCTTTGATAGCCGTGTAAAAGAGCAGTTATTACAGTGTTTACCTGAGTGTGTGTGTGTGTGTGCGCGGGTTTACCTGGAGCTCTGTCTTCTTACAACCGTTCTTAAACTGTCTATGTTTAAAACTCACTAATAAACAACACAACTATCCCGCCGACAGCCCGAGATCACAGTGGACCAACGAGACTTCCGGTTTCCTCCAAGTCAGAGTTTTTCAGATTAAAAGTTTAAAATGAAAGAAAGCCGCCACCTAGAGGTCAGGAGGGGAACTACAGATACACATTCAGTTCATTAGTCAGTTAGTGGTGGACTGGAACTGAGTACATTTACTCAAGTACTGGACTTAACTCGAGGTACTTGTACTTTACTTGAGTATTAAATAATGTAGCCTACAGCACTTAAATAATTGAAACAATTTGTAAGTATAAAGAGAAATAACTAAATATAATGTAAGCATTTAAATGTATGTTTCCATAAGACTCCATTTAAATAAAATAGCAATTTCATGATTATTAAACACACTTCATTTATAGTCGATAGAATAAGAAAAAAATATATATCAAAAGCCGTCTTGGTTCGTCTTTCCACTGTTCAAAAAACAATCACCACTCTGGTTTGGTTGAAATAAACCCTTAATTCACCCATTTACATGTGGAGATATGCTGGCTCTATACATGCTAAAAGTCCTGATTATTTACATGGAGTCTGGTGGAGATATGCTGGCTCTATACACGCTAAAAGTCCTGATTATTTACATGGAGTCTGGTGGAGATATGCTGGCTCTATACACGCTAAAAGTCCTGATTATTTACATGGAGTCTGGTGGAGATATGCTGGCTCTATACACACTAAACGTCCTGATTATTTACATGGAGTCTGGTGGAAATATGCTGGCTCTATAGATGCTAAAAGTCCTGATTATTTACATGGAGTCTGGTGGAGATATGCTGGCTCTATACACGCTAAAAGTCCTGATTATTTACATGGAGTCTGGTGGAGATATGCTGGCTCTATACACGCTAAAAGTCCTGATTATTTACATGGAGTCTGGTGGAGATATGCTGGCTCTATACACGCTAAAAGTCCTGATTATTTACATGGAGTCTGGTGGAGATATGCTGGCTCTATACACGCTAAAAGTCCTGATTATTTACATGGAGTCTGGTGGAGATATGCTGGCTCTATACACGCTAAAAGTCCTGATTATTTACATGGAGTCTGTTGGAGATATGCTGGCTCTATACACACTAAACGTCCTGATTATTTACATGGAGTCTGGTGGAAATATGCTGGCTCTATAGACGCTAAAAGTCCTGATTATTTACATGGAGTCTGGTGGAGATATGCTGGCTCTATACACGCTAAAAGTCCTGATTATTTACATGGAGTCTGGTGGAGATATGCTGGCTCTATACACGCTAAAAGTCCTGATTATTTACATGGAGTCTGGTGGAGATATGCTGGCTCTATACACGCTAAAAGTCCTGATTATTTACATGGAGTCTGGTGGAGATATGCTGGCTCTATACACGCTAAAAGTATATATATATATATATATATATATATATATATATATATATATATATTGTTTTATGATTCATGAGGAGTATACCGTTTTATTGTATTAATAAATGGCACTTTTTTGAAGTATTTAATATCTCAACTCTCAATGATTCTTGCTTACCCCTTACATGGCGTTAATAGTTTTAAGGAGTAGGAGTTGCTATACACATTCAGGGGAGAGCAAGGACGGGGGGGTATTTGTGGTGTGGTCTGGGCCAAAATGCCAGGGCCAATTTTTGGTCCCAGTCCGTCCCTGCTGCTACCTATAGCTCAGATCCTGCTTCTGAATTCTAAAAAAAAACTTCTAAAGGCGTGATGACAACAATATGTAGCCTACATGTTGTGCTGCTGTTTCATTATTGTTGTTAATAACAGTGTTATGTGCTGCTGCTGTTTATTATTTTTATTTTATTCACAGTTTAGTGTATTGCACAGTGGTTTGTGTCTCAGTAATGATCAGTGGTGGAATGTAACTAAGTACATGTACTCTAGTACTGTACTCGAGTCCAAATGTTGAAGTTTTTTTTTTTTACTTTTCATGCCACTTTCTACTTTTACTCCGCTACATTTCAGAGATAAATCTAATACTTTTTACTCCACTACATTCATCAGTTCCAGCTTTAGTTACTAGTTACTTTAGTTACTCCGCTACATTCATCAGTTCCAGCTTTAGTTACTAGTTACTTTAGTTACTCCGCTACATTCATCAGTTCCAGCTTTAGTTACTAGTTACTTTAGTTACTCCGCTACATTCATCTGTTCCAGCTTTAGTTTACTTTAGTTACTTTAGTTACTTTAGTTACTAGCTTTACATTCATTCATCTGTTCCAGCTTTAGTTACTAGTTACTTTAGTTACTCCACTACATTCATCTGTTCCAGCTTTAGTTACTAGTTACTTTAGTTACTCCGCTACATTCATCAGTTCCAGCTTTAGTTACTAGTTACTTTAGTTACTCCGCTACATTCATCAGTTCCAGCTTTAGTTACTAGTTACTTTAGTTACTCCGCTACATTCATCTGTTCCAGCTTTAGTTACTAGTTACTTTAGTTACTCCGCTACATTCATCTGTTCCAGCTTTAGTTACTAGTTACTTTAGTTACTCCACTACATTCATCAGTTCCAGCTTTAGTTACTAGTTACTTTAGTTACTCCGCTACATTCATCTGTTCCAGCTTTAGTTACTAGTTACTTTAGTTACTCCGCTACATTCATCTGTTCCAGCTTTAGTTACTAGTTACTTTAGTTACTCCGCCACATTCATCTGTTCCAGCTTTAGTTACTAGTTACTTTAGTTACTCCGCTACATTCATCAGTTCCAGCTTTAGTTACTAGTTACTTTAGTTACTCCGCTACATTCATCTGTTCCAGCTTTAGTTACTAGTTACTTTAGTTACTCCGCTACATTCATCTGTTACAGCTTTAGTTACTAGTTACTTTAGTTACTCCGCTACATTCATCAGTTACAGCTTTAGTTACTAGTTACTTTAGTTACTCCGCTACATTCATCAGTTACAGCTTTAGTTACTAGTTACTTTAGTTACTCCGCTACATTCATCTGTTCCAGCTTTAGTTACTAGTTACTTTAGTTACTCCGCTACATTCATCTGTTCCAGCTTTAGTTACTAGTTACTTTAGTTACTCCGCTACATTCATCTGTTCCAGCTTTAGTTACTAGTTACTTTAGTTACTCCGCTACATTCATCAGTTACAGCTTTAGTTACTAGTTACTTTAGTTACTCCGCTACATTCATCAGTTACAGCTTTAGTTACTAGTTACTTTAGTTACTCCACTACATTCATCTATTCCAGCTTTAGTTACTAGTTACTTTAGTTACTCCGCTACATTCATCAGTTACAGCTTTAGTTACTAGTTACTTTAGTTACTCCGCTACATTCATCTGTTACAGCTTTAGTTACAAGTTACTTTAGTTACTCCGCTACATTCATCTGTTCCAGCTTTAGTTACTAGTTACTTTAGTTACTCCGCTACATTCATCAGTTACAGCTTTAGTTACTAGTTACTTTAGTTACTCCGCTACATTCATCAGTTACAGCTTTAGTTACTAGTTACTTTAGTTACTCCGCTACATTCATCAGTTACAGCTTTAGTTACTAGTTACTTTAGTTACTCCGCTACATTCATCAGTTACAGCTTTAGTTACTAGTTACTTTAGTTACTCCGCTACATTCATCAGTTACAGCTTTAGTTACTAGTTACTTTAGTTACTCCGCTACATTCATCAGTTACAGCTTTAGTTACTAGTTACTTTAGTTACTCCGCTACATTCATCTGTTCCAGCTTTAGTTACTAGTTACTTTAGTTACTCCGCTACATTCATCAGTTCCAGCTTTAGTTACTAGTTACTTTAGTTACTCCGCTACATTCATCAGTTCCAGCTTTAGTTACTAGTTACTTTAGTTACTCCGCTACATTCATCAGTTCCAGCTTTAGTTACTAGTTACTTTAGTTACTCCGCTACATTCATCAGTTCCAGCTTTAGTTACTAGTTACTTTAGTTACTCCGCTACATTCATCAGTTCCAGCTTTAGTTACTAGTTACTTTAGTTACTCCGCTACAGTCATCAGTTCCAGCTTTAGTTACTAGTTACTTTAGTTACTCCGCTACATTCATCTGTTCCAGCTTTAGTTACTAGTTACTTTAGTTACTCCGCTACATTCATCAGTTACAGCTTTAGTTACTAGTTACTTTAGTTACTCCGCTACATTCATCTGTTCCAGCTTTAGTTACTAGTTACTTTAGTTACTCCGCTACATTCATCAGTTCCAGCTTTAGTTACTAGTTACTTTAGTTACTCCGCTACATTCATCAGTTACAGCTTTAGTTACTAGTTACTTTAGTTACTCCGCTACATTCATCTGTTCCAGCTTTAGTTACTAGTTACTTTAGTTACTCCGCTACATTCATCAGTTACAGCTTTAGTTACTAGTTACTTTAGTTACTCCGCTACATTCATCAGTTACAGCTTTAGTTACTAGTTACTTTAGTTACTCCACTACATTCATCAGTTACAGCTTTAGTTACTAGTTACTTTAGTTACTAGTTACTTTACACATTAAGATTACTGCACACAGAACACATGATGTTTGATTCTAAACTAAACTAGCCGACAATATAACGGCTACAGCTGAGATCAATAGACCATTAAACACAGTTGATTGACAGAACTGTTTGGTTTGTTTAAAAAATATGAGGATTTTTTGACATTCAATACTTTCAATTTAAATATTTCAAGTACATTTTCCTGATGATACTTACATACTTTTACTTAAGTAACATTTTCAATGCAGGATAGTATGGTATTAGTACTTTTACTGAAGTAAAAGATCTGAATACTTCTTCCACCACTGGTAGTGATGTTGTGATTTGGTTCTGCACTGCTGCAGATGCTGTAGCCTACCTGTTGGTTTAGAAAGATAAAAGTGATTACCAGCTTGCTGTTGAACTGTGAATCCAGAGAATTCTGCTGCTTTGCTGTTTAGTTACATTTTCATTGTAATGGTTTTGGTGCTGTGGTGGCAGAGGATAATATCTGGTATTCTTTCCACTTACATCTCTGTTAATGTTAGTTTTATGATGTAGTTTTCTTATTTTACCTATGTGGTGTGGTGGTAATTGGTGCATGTGTGTGTGTGTGTGTGTGTGTGTGTGTGTCTAAATACATTTTTCCAGTAAAGTGCAATGATTAAGGGGGGCTCACATAAAGAGATAAAGAGCAGCCTAGGGGCCCCTGACCACCTTAATCCGCCCCTGGGCGTACGGCACGCTCAAATCCTACGCCAGCTCAGGAGGTGGTGTTCATGTACGCACGTTTTGAGTTAGTGCGGAAATGCGCAGAAAAACAATTCCTAACACCACAAAACGCACTGACAAACTAAAAGAAGACCTCTATGCGCCGGTATGCAACATTGTTTTAGCCTGGGGGTTCTGCACAACATCTCGCAGGAAGACACGGTGCCATAAATGTAGCGATGGAGCCAGATGAGCCGATGCCCAGAGAGCAGAGTCCAGAACAGCCCCCACTGAAGGAGACAGGATATTATTATTCCTCGCTTTTAAAAGGTAGCCTATAGTGTTACGTTTGGCAATGATATTCAATACAGGAAACATGACGATGCACAACATTTTTATTTATTCTTCAGGTTTTTGTTTCTCTTTCAAGTGAATGATTTATTTCTGCCATTGACGGAGTTATTTTGGCTTGTTTTTCCAGCCCCTCAGGGTCCAGCACGGGGAGGACACGCGCTCTCCCTCAGCTGTTGCCTTGTTCTGACTCATGAAAAAAAACAAGAGTAAAATAAAAGACCCTGCGTAAACTCCGCTACCGTGTGTTTGTTTAAATATAAGTACAGTAGTAGGCCTAAGAGATTGCAATAGAAGCCTGTATATTACTGTTATATATATATATATATATATATATATATTACTGTATAAAAATGTGTCGATGTATAAATTAAATAGGCTAAACTTCAGCTGGAGTCCGATTTACTTTTTCAGTGATCTCCTTCCATTCTGCATTCTTTCTACAGCCTTTAATACCAGTTTTCAGGCTGCCAAATAGTTCACACTTTAATGCAAATGAACCGGAGACATCAGGGTTTCAGTCTCCACCTCTGAAAAGTGCCTCTTCTCAGCCGGATTACGTCTCACCATGTCGTGAACTGTAGGGGCGAGGCCTCAAAACCCAGAATATATCGGGGCGTGTTATTCTAATGACGATTGTTTTCAGCCGCGGCATTTATCAAGGGCAGGTATTGCGTACACCTGGATTTCAAAGGTACTGTGGAACGATGTGACAGTTATCTAGTCATGGTATCACTTTTTCGTTTAAAGCCAACTCCCTTTCTCCCCCCCCGATAACCCTCGCCCTCTAAGCCCTCTTCTGCCGTACAGCAGTTACAGATACGGATGGTTAAGCCTATATTAAAGGAGTTATTTCAGATACTTCCCTATATTTAATACTGTAGGTATTAAAACATTATAGGTTCAAATATTATAAATATTGTATTATAAACATTAATAGGTTCAAAGGAATTAGTTTAGATACTTCCCTATGGGTTTTAGATTAAGTTTAGAGAGACACACACACCCCCGCATTCACGGGTTCTCGCTACAGTGGAAACCCGATGACGAGACAAGAGGCTTTTGATTGACAACCCAGATGTCCCCCGTATGTGAGATACACAGCACACAGAAGACCTTTATAACCAAACTATTACAATGATGACTCCCACTCGGACAGCTGTCTCTGCCGTGGTCACAGAGGTTTCCTCTCAGCTGGAGGATCAAAGGTCTGCTGGTCAGGTCGGTCCCCGGGGTGGCTGCACACCACACGGTTAAAGAGGAGGCCCCCACTTCTCCTTTAGGGTGTCCCCCTCACACGGTTAAAGAGGAGGCCCCACTTCTCCTTTAGGGTGTCCCCCTCACACGGTTAAAGAGGAGGCCCCCACCTCCCCTTTAGGGTGTCCCCTCACACGGTTAAAGAGGAGGCCCCCACCTCCCCTTTAGGGTGTCCCCCTCACACGGTTAAAGAGGAGGCCCCCACCTCCCCTTTAGGGTGTCCCCCTCACACGGTTAAAGAGGAGGCCCCCACCTCCCCTTTAGGGTGTCCCCCACACGGTTAAAGAGGAGGCCCCACCTCCCCTTTAGGGTGTCCCCTCACACGGTTAAAGAGGAGGCCCCCACCTCCCCTTTAGGGTGTCCCCTCACACGGTTAAAGAGGAGGCCCCCACTTCCCCTTTAGGGGTCCCCCCCCTCACACGGTTAAAGAGGAGGCCCCACTTCTCCTTTAGGGTGTCCCCCTCACACGGTTAAAGAGGAGGCCCCACTTCCCCTTTAGGGGTCCCCCCTCACACGCAGTTAAAGAGGAGGCCCCACTTCTCCTTTAGGGGTCCCCCCCTCACACGGTTAAAGAGGAGGCCCCACTTCTCCTTTAGGGGGTCCCCCCTCACGGTTAAAGAGGAGGCCCCACTCCCCTTTAGGGTGTCCCCTCACACGGTTAAAGAGGAGGCCCCACTTCCCCTTTAGGGGTCCCCTCACACGGTTAAAGAGGAGGCCACCACTTCTCCTTTAGGGTGTCCCCCTCACACGGTTAAAGAGGAGGCCCCCACTTCCCCTTTAGGGGGTCCCCCTCACACGGTTAAAGAGGAGGCCACCACTTCTCCTTTAGGGTGTCCCCCTCACACGGTTAAAGAGGAGGCCCCCACTTCCCCTTTAGGGGTCCCTCACACGGTTAAAGAGGAGGCCCCCACCTCCCCTTTAGGGTGTCCCCCTCACACGGTTAAAGAGGAGGCCCCCACTTCCCCTTTAGGGGGTCCCCCTCACACGGTTAAAGAGGAGGCCACCACTTCTCCTTTAGGGTGTCCCCCTCACACGGTTAAAGAGGAGGCCCCCACTTCCCCTTTAGGGGGTCCCCCTCACACGGTTAAAGAGGAGGCCCCCACCTCCCCTTTAGGGTGTCCCCCTCACACGGTTAAAGAGGAGGCCCCCACTTCTCCTTTAGGGGGTCCCCCTCACACGGTTAAAGAGGAGGCCCCCACTTCCCTTTTAGGAAGACTGCTTCCTGCTTCTTACAGTGCAGACGCTCTACTGCTTGCTCCTGCTTCTGCTTGCATATTTCTGCTGATAATCTTGCTTTTCCTCTGAGAGAAACTATGAGCAGCGGCTCTTGGATACTTATAAATCACTGGACTATATATTTTTTGTAGACATAGTAGGCTATTGTCATATTTGAACATTTTTCTGCGTCAGCGTGGCCTACCAATATCTCAAGCCTGTCCTAAAGTGACTGTAGCTAAAGCTAATTAGCAGCAAGATGCCACCCTTCTCCATAGAGGACTACTACAAACTCCTTCAGAAGATTGCAGTTCTGGAAACCAAAATTTACCGGTTAGAAGTAAATATGGAAGTGAATGGATCGTGTGGAAATGACACCACTTTACCAGTGACCCAAAACAATGGACAAAAGCATGCTAACACACGGCTAACTAGCACCAGCAAGACCACAAAGAAACAGGAGGGCTGTGGAACGGATAATAAATCTACAAGTGGCAGTCCTCCCTGGAACACCATTGGTGCAAAGCCTAAGAGTAAATCATTTTCCTGGGAAATGGGAGGACGACTAACGGGCAGGACACAGCGCCCTGAGATTTGTGATATGACCGGCTGGCCTGCATTACCACCCAGGCAGAGCGCCTCTTCAACCCCTGTACTTAGTAGGACACAGTCGTGGACAGCTGCAAAAGGGAAAATGAGCAACAAAATGCCTCCCCAACAACTGAGTGTGCAGGTGAAGAACAGATTTGCTCCTCTGCTGCAGGACCCTGGACATGACCTGGATTACGTCTCATCGTCACACGGCAGGGTAAGGACTGAGAGCAATTCTAAAAGTAAAAAGCTACAGGGAAAGCTAATGAGTGGACCCCAAACTCTGATTGTGGGTGACTCTGCTGTAAAAGATATAAAAAGCAGTAAAAACACCAAAATACTCTGTTTTCCCAAAGACATGGTGTCTGACTTGGCCCAAAGAATCCCAGATATCGTAGCAGCACACCCAACTGTGAAGAACATTATACTGCATATAGGGTCAAATGATGTTGTAAAGCAAAAGTCTGAAGTGCTGAATCGTGACTTTGTGAATCTGCTGAACACAGTCAGCTCCCCTAAACGCAAAGGTGTTTATCAGTGGCCCCTATACCGCCAGTCAGAGGAGGAGCTGAGAGCTTCGCAGACTGTTGGCACTGAACAGATGGCTTTCAACTGCATGTACCAACAACCATTCTATGCAGTTCATTGACAATTTTAACATTTTCTGTGGCTGCAGACATCTTTTTAAAGCAGATGGACTATTCCTTAACAAGCCAGGAGTAAAGCTGTTCACCTCTAGCCTACTTTACTTTCTGCACCACACATCTGCTCCCTTGGCCAAGGACACGAGACAAGATGAACCAAAACAAGAGGAAGACACAACAAAGTGCGGCAGTGAGCCACCACAGCCCCCACCTGAGCAAAGATTTGACCATGGGAGACCAGAGAGCGGAGATGAGAAATCTCAACCCCCCTTCTCACCCGTCCAACACTCCTCAAACCCCTTTGACAACCACGAAAGCTTTGAGGACCTCTTTAAGGATACTTCGCTCTCCCCTCTTTCCCCCATCCCCATGTTGGAGTTCACTGACCAGATGAAGCAGCTGGTAAATGCTGGAACCAAGTATGCCCCCCTTCCTTCTCCCATCGTAAAACGCCAGGCACCTCTGCCCCCTCAAGGACGGCAGTTAACTCCTTCTCCCCAAACTGATAAGGAAGCTTGTGTGCAAAATGCAGCAAGCATTAACTGATATGGGTCGGGTCCAGGCTGCATGTCTAGTAGCACTCATGACTTTTTCCAAGACAGGGCTGGGCCCTACGTATTAGATTCTTCCACAATTTATGTTGTGATAGGTAATAGAAAAAGAATGGTGAATAAGCACGGAACTGCAAACTTTGCAAATTTAGCATCCATTCCTCGTCAGCCACAGTCGGTCCCAAAAAATGAAAACACACTAACACTAGCACTACTAAACGTTAGGTCTTTGGTGGGAAAATCATTTTTAATCAATGATTTTATTATCAACCACAATCTTGATTTTATGTTTTTAACTGAAACCTGGTTGGACCATAATAACAGTGCTGCTGTTCTCATTGAGTCAGCCCCCCCCCTAACTTCAGTTGTATGAGTGAGAATAGAGTGAATAAGAAAGGAGGTGGAGTCGCCATTTTGTTTAATGACTCATTCCAATGTACGCAAATATCTTACGGAAATGTTGCTTCTTTTGAATATGTGGCTCTTCAGCTAAGATCCTCCCCTCAAGCTCTACTTCTAAATATCTACAGGCCACCTAAATACTGTGCAAACTTCTTTGACGACTTTACTGAACTGTTGTCTATAATCTGTATTAACTTTGACCGTGTAATTATTGCTGGTGATTTTAACATTCATGTTGACAACCCCCAGGACCGAGGGACCAAAGAACTGTGTTGTGTTTTTGAGAGCTATGGACTGACTCAGCATGTGACACAGCCCACGCACAATAAGGGGCACACTCTGGACTTGATTATCTCAAAGGGTCTAAACATTTCCAATGTTGTGGTGACTGATGTTGCTCTCTCTGATCATTCCTGTGTTTTCTTTAACGGCACTATCTCTCTGCCCAAAAGTGTTCAAACAAAGTTAATCAGAAAACGGTATATCACTGAAAACACCAGTGAATCATTCATTCAGCTTTTCTCCTCTACACCCACCCTCACTGGGGCCTCAGTCACTGAGCTTGTAGATAATTTCAACTGTAAAATTCCGAATGTTATTGATGCTATTGCTCCCACTAAGGTCAAAGCTGTCTCTGGTAAGAAAAGATCTCCATGGAGAAATTTTATAGTTGTGAGAACAGAAAAAGAGAGTGTCGAAAAGCTGAACGCAGTTGGCGAAAAATCTAATCTCCAGGTCCATTATAACACTTATAAAAGAGACTTCGATTTATAATCTGGAACTAAGAAATGCAAGGCAGTCCTTTTTCTCTGACATTATTGCCAGAAACAATAATAATTCACGTGCTTTGATTGCTACTGTTGATAGATTAACAAACCCTCCAGTACCAATAGCATCTGAACTGTTGTCTACCAAGGCTTGCAATGACTTTGCCTCCTTCTTCACAGACAAAATTCAGAAAATTAGACAAACAGTCAGTGCTTCCATATCAAGTACAGGATATGTGTTGTCACAGTGTGCACGCAAAACAAATTCCAACATGACACAATTTCATACGATCAACCTTAAAAACCTGGAGGACATTATACAACATCTGAAAACCTCCTCCTGTTGCCTTGATATTCTACCAACGGGTGTTTTCAAAAATGTTTCGAATTGTTTGGCTTCTGATCTTCTACAGATTGTAAACATATCTCTGCTCTCAGGTATCTTCCCACAAGCCCTGAAAACTGCAGTCATCAAGCCACTCCTAAAAAAGAACAATCTAGACACGACACTAATGAGCAACTACAGGCCGATATCAAACCTTCCATTTTTAAGTAAAATCATAGAAAAAGTGGTTTTTCAACAACTCAACCTATTCTTATTGCTAAACAACAGTTTTGATGCCTTCCAGTCAGGTTTTCGACCACACCACAGCACCGAGACGGCTCTTGTTAAAGTCTTTAATGACATCCACTTAAACACAGATAGTGGCAAAATGTCAGTCTTAGTATTACTTGATCTCAGTGCTGCATTTGATACGGTAGACCATGACATATTGCTTGACCGATTGGAAAACTGGGTTGGTCTTTCTGGCTCAGTACTAAAGTGGTTTGAATCGTATTTAAAGAATAGGGACTACTTTGTGTCTATAGGTAATTATACATCTGATCATACAAATGTGACGTGCGGAGTTCCCCAAGGCTCAGTTCTGGGGCCTCTTCTGTTCAACATCTACATGCTTCCACTGGCTCAGATTATGGAAAACAACAAAATAAGTTACCATAGTTATGCGGATGACACACAAATTTACATAACCTTATCGCCAGGGAACTATAGCCCAATACAACAATTAAATATGTGCATTGAACAGATTAATGATTGGATGTGCCAGAACTTTCTTAAATTAAATGAAGAAAAACGGAGGTGGTTGTTTTTGGAGCAAAAGAGGAACGATTGAAAGTCAGCTCAGCTTCAAACGACAATGTTAAAAACAACAGACAAAGCAAGAAATCTTGGTGTAGTCATGGACTCAGACCTAAATTTTAAAAGCCACATTAACATAATTAAAAAATCAGCCTATTATCACCTTAAAAATATATCAAGGGTTAAAGGGCTTATGTCTCAGCAGGATCTGGAAAAACTTGTCCATGCTTTTATCTTCAGTAGACTTGACTACTGTAACGGTGTCTTTACAGGTCTCCCTAAAAAATCTATCAGACAGCTGCAGCTGATTCAGAACGCTGCTGCTCGAGTCCTCACTAAAACCAAGAAAGTGGATCACATCACTCCAGTACTGAAGTCTCTACACTGGCTTCCAGTGCCTCAAAGAATTGATTTCAAAATACTTTTACTGGTTTATAAATCACTAAACGGTTTAGGGCCAAAATACATTTCTGATCTGCTACTACATTATGACCCCCCCAGACCTCTCAGGTGGTCTGGGACAGGTCTACTACACTATGACCCACCCAGACCTCTCAGGTGGTCTGGGACAGGTCTACTACACTATGACCCCCCCCAGACCTCTCAGGTGGTCTGGGACAGGTCTACTACACTATGACCCACCCAGACCTCTCCCACTATGACCCACCCAGACCTCTCAGGTGGTCTGGGACAGGTCTACTACATTATGACCCCCCCAGACCTCTCAGGTGGTCTGGGACAGGTCTACTTGTTGTCCCCAGAGTCAGAACTAAACAGGGGGAAGCAGCGTTCAGTTTTTATGCTCCACATATCTGGAACAAACTCCCAGAAACCTGTAGGTCCGCTGCAACTCTCAGTTCTTTTAAATCTAAGCTAAAGACCTATCTTTTTGATGTTGCTTTTCTTTAAATAATCTATTTTATTAACTTTAATTTCTTATAATGCACTGTAACTTTTATTCTTATACTGCACTATCAATTTTATTCTTGTCTTTTAATGTTTTTAATTTGTTTATTATTGTTTTTTTAATTGTTTTCTAACTGCTCTTTAATGTTTTATGTAAAGCACTTTGAATTGCCCTGTTGCTGAAATGTGCTATACAAATAAAGCTGCCTTGCCTTGCCTTGCCTAGGGGGGTCCCCGCTCACACGGGTAAGCGGCAAAAAAGAAGAAAAAAGGAAAAAAGGAAAGAAAGTTTTCTAAAAGAGCAAAAAAAGACTCACAAGGTTTTTTGGGTCACCTTGCTCAAGACGAACACAGGTGGTTTTATTATTTTTTTAAAAAAGCAAAGAGTTAACAAGCAAATAAAATAAATGGAAAAATGAACAGAGTTCAATCACTCAAAAAATGCTCTAAGACACAGGAGGTCCCTACTCGTAGGGTATCGGTCAAAAGAGCAGAAAACGAACCCAAGGGAGCGACTTTTGGCTAAGCACCCATTTTTATATGTACATTTCTTGGGGTTCAACCCATCACAGCGAGGTGTGTTTTATCACATTTGTTTCACCTTACATGGTAATACAGTCTTAAAGCAAGCATCAGGTTGGATATACGTAGAAACCATCTCATATGACGATATTTCCTATATGCATATTACTATCTAACATAGAATCTAACGGCTTAGTTCATCACTAGGTCAGAGCAGTAACCTTTCTCCCCTATGTGCACCCAGAGCCTAACCCCCCAAGTGCATGTATACAAGGCCCCAACAGCACTTCCTCTTTCCAGCTGTGCAGGTTCAGACAGACAGTTACACAAAGCAACTTCTGCATCTGGAGCCTCTTGCAGACACTTCCTCTTTCCGACTGCAGGGTCAAATAGGCAGCTTCACACCGCGACTCACACTAAAATGTCTCTAAGCATGTTTATAGTAATATCAGTAACACAAAAACATATATTTCTAAAGGCACATTAGCACTCATAAACCAAAATCAAAGGCAGTATTATAGTCTCAAGAGCAGAAATATATTTTAGCTGTTTTTGGGTTAACTCATGTCAAAAGCAGAAGTCTCCACTGTTCTTGAGCTGATACATTTCAAAAGCAGAAGTATAGTTTTAGCTGTCTTTTGGATTAATACAAATACATTTCAAAAAGCAAAAATATTTCAAAAAGCAGGAATATAGTTTTTAATTGTTTTTTGGATTTTCACATACTCTCGTTCAACAGTACGCACAGCTTCATAAATCAGGCGGTGAGAGGAGTGTAAGCATAATCTTACGCCAACATATACGCCCGTTTCTACGCAAGAATGCTAAATGAGGGCCACTGACACTAAAAACAGGAACAAAGGGATGAAAGAAACGGAAGTTAAACTGTAAAGAAGAAGAGATGGACACACAGTGCCCTCTGCTGGACACAACATGGTGTAACATTTATTTATTAAATACAGCAGAAACTAAGAAATAAAATAACTTTTTAACTTAACATGAATTAATTTATTCAATAACTGAAAAACAATTTCAAATCAATAAATAAATAATCAGTTACAGAATCACATTATTAACAAATAAATAAAATAAATCAGCACATTTTATCTTCAAAACAAACAAGAATAACAAAATAAAATGAAATACAAATGTTACTAAACAACTTGAAGAGTATTTATTAAATAAAAGAATAAGGTAGTTCATCTTTAAGTTATTTTTATTTAAAGTGCATCAGTGGGTTTTATCTGAAACCCGCCAAAATAAAAGTCTTTATAAATGTACAGCCCTGAAAATCTCTCCATACAACTAGTGGTTTATATGTATTATTATTATTATTATTATTATTATTATAATTATTATTATTATTATTATTATTATATATTTAGATTTCTAAAGTCGGACTTTCCCACAGGAGACCGGGGTTAACCGTTGCTATGGATGCAACGCAAACAGAGAAATGGCACTTTTTCAACATTAGCCAGAAGCTACGTAGCATCAGAGGAACAACCAATCAGGATCCCGGACGGCCATTCACACTGCAGCTGGACTGACCTGTAACACACACACACAAACAAACACACACACACACACACACACACACACACACACACACACACACACACACACACACACACACACACACAGGGACACACATACACACACACATATACGCACACACACACACAGAATAAAAAGGTTCTTATATTCGGGTCTGGAAGTGAGGGGGAATGAGAGGGGGAACAGCCAGAGACTGACCTTGTTGCCATGGCAGCAGCCCGGTCCCAGGACCAGGCCCAGCAGGGAGTTGAACACGTTGGCTCCACAGAGCAGGGTCTGCAGACCGCTGGCTCCGGCCATCACACTGAACA
Organism: Perca flavescens; assembly: GCF_004354835.1. Lineage (NCBI taxonomy): Eukaryota > Metazoa > Chordata > Actinopteri > Perciformes > Percidae > Perca > Perca flavescens. The sequence goes on from NC_041333.1 coordinate 42,638,947, forward strand.
GGACCACGTTCCACTGGACCACCCCCGCTGGCTGCTCACACACTGAGGACCACGCTGACATGTTGTAGAGGTAGCCCGCATAGCTGAGAGACAGACAGGCAGGGAAGGAGACAGGGAGACAGGGAGACAGGCAGGGAGGGAGGGAGGGAGACAGGGAGACAGGCAGGGAGGGAGGGAGACAGGGAGGGAAGGAGGGAGAGAGGGAGACAGGCAGGGAGGGAGGGAGGGAGACAGGGAGGGAGGGAAGGAGACAGGGAGACAGGCAGGGAGGGAGGGAGACAGGGAGACAGGCAGGGAGGGAGGGAGACAGGGAGGGAGACAGGGAGACAGGCAGGGAGGGAGGGAGACAGGGAGGGAGACAGGGAGACAGGCAGGGAGGGAGGGAGGGAGACAGGCAGGGAGGGAGACAGGCAGGGAGGGAGGGAGGGAGACAGGGAGGGAGGGAAGGAGACAGGGAGACAGGCAGGGAGGGAGGGAGACAGGGAGGGAGACAGGGAGACAGGCAGGGAGGGAGGGAGGGAGACAGGCAGGGAGGGAGACAGGGAGACAGGCAGGGAGGGAGGGAGACAGGCAGGGAGGGAGACAGGCAGGGAGGGAGGGAGGGAGACAGGGAGGGAGGGAGACAGGCAGGGAGGGAGGGAGACAGGCAGGGAGGGAGGGAGACAGGGAGACAGGCAGGGAGGGAGGGAGGGAGGGAGGGAGACAGGCAGGGAGGGAGGGAGGGAGACAGGGAGACAGGCAGGGAGGGAGGGAGACAGGGAGGGAGACAGGGAGACAGGCAGGGAGGGAGGGAGGGAGACAGGCATGGAGGGAGACAGGGAGACAGGGAGGGAGGGAGACAGGCAGGGAGGGAGGGAGGGAGACAGGCAGGGAGGGAGGGAGGGAGGGAGACAGGGAGGGAGGGAGACAGGCAGGGAGGGAGGGAGGGAGACAGGCAGGGAGGGAGGGAGACAGGCAGGGAGGGAGGGAGGGAGGGAGACAGGGAGGGAGACAGGCAGGGAGGGAGGGAGACAGGCAGGGAGGGAGGGAGGGAGACAGGCAGGGAGGGAGGGAGGGAGACAGGCAGGGAGGGAGGGAGGGAGGGAGACAGGGAGGGAGGGAGACAGGCAGGGAGGGAGACAGGCAGGGAGGGAGGGAGGGAGACAGGCAGGGAGGGAGGGAGGGAGACAGGCAGACAGACAGACAGGGAGAAAGTCATTCCCAGCTCTGACTTCAGACCTCGAGGTAAAGGGGACAAAGCATTTAGGAGATCCACCTCTAGTTAGAGGATCTGTGGTTAAATGAACGCTGTATGGATGGATGACATCAGTCAGAGTTATATAGTTATATAGTTATAGAGTTATAGAGTTATAGAGTTACAGAGTTATAGAGTTATAGAGTTATAGAGTTATATAGTTATAGAGTTATAGAGTTATAGAGTTACAGAGTTATATAGTTATAGAGTTATAGAGTTATAGAGTTACAGAGTTATATAGTTATAGTTATATAGTTATAGAGTTATATAGTTATATAGTTATAGAGTTATATAGTTATAGAGTTATATAGTTATAGAGTTATAGAGTTACAGAGTTATATAGTTATAGAGTTATATAGTTATAGAGTTACAGAGTTATATAGTTATAGAGTTATATAGTTATAGAGTTATATAGTTATAGAGTTATAGAGTTATAGAGTTACAGAGTTATATAGTTATATAGTTATAGAGTTATATAGTTATATAGTTATATAGTTACATAGTTACAGAGTTATATAGTTATATAGTTATAGAGTTATAGAGTTACAGAGGTATATAGTTATAGTTATATAGTTATAGAGTTATATAGTTATACAGTTATATAGTTACAGAGTTACAGAGTTATATAGTTATATAGTTATATAGTTATAGAGTTATATAGTTATAGAGTTATATAGTTATATAGTTATAGAGTTATAGAGTTATAGAGTTATATAGTTACAGAGTTATATAGTTATATAGTTATAGTTATATAGTTATATAGTTATGGAGTTATATAGTTATAGAGTTATATAGTTATATAGTTATAGAGTTATATAGTTATATAGTTATAGAGTTACAGAGTTATATAGTTATATAGTTATAGTTATATAGTTATAGAGTTATATAGTTATAGAGTTATATAGTTATAGAGTTACAGAGTTATATAGTTATAGAGTTATATAGTTATAGAGTTACAGAGTTATATAGTTATAGAGTTATATAGTTATAGAGTTACAGAGTTATATAGTTATAGTTATATAGTTATAGAGTTATATAGTTATATAGTTATAGAGTTATATAGTTATAGAGTTACAGAGTTATATAGTTATATAGTTATAGAGTTATAGAGTTATATAGTTATAGAGTTATAGAGTTATAGAGTTACAGAGTTATATAGTTATAGAGTTATATAGTTATAGAGTTATATAGTTATAGAGTTATAGAGTTATATAGTTATAGAGTTATATAGTTATAGAGTTACAGAGTTATATAGTTATAGAGTTATATAGTTATAGTTATATAGTTACAGAGTTATATAGTTATAGAGTTATAGAGTTATATAGTTATAGAGTTATAGAGTTACAGAGTTATAGAGTTATAGAGTTACAGAGTTATATAGTTATAGAGTTATATAGTTATAGAGTTACAGAGTTATATAGTTATATAGTTATAGAGTTATATAGTTATAGAGTTGCAGAGTTATATAGTTATATAGTTATAGACTTATATAGTTATATAGTTATAGAGTTATAGAGTTACAGAGTTATATAGTTATAGAGTTATAGAGTTATAGACTTATAGAGTGATATAGTTATATAGTTATAGAGTTATATAGTTATAGAGTTATATAGTTACAGAGTTACAGAGTTATATACTTATAGAGTTATATAGTTATATAGTTATAGAGTTATATAGTTATAGAGTTATAGAGTTATAGAGTTATATAGTTACATAGTTACAGAGTTATATAGTTAGAGTTATATAGTTATAGAGTTATATAGTTAGAGTTATGTAGTTATAGAGTTATAGAGTTATATAGTTATAGAGGTATAGAGTTATAGAGTTAAATAGATATATAGTTATATAGTTAGAGTTACAGAGTTATATAGTTATAGAGTTACATAGTTATAGAGTTACAGAGTTATAGAGTTATATAGTTATAGAGTTATATAGTTATAGAGTTATATAGCTATAGAGTTATATAGTTATAGAGTTACATAGTTATAGAGTTATATAGTTAGAGTTACAGAGTTATATAGTTATAGAGTTATATAGTTATAGAGTTACAGAGTTATAGAGTTATATAGAGTTATATAGTTACAGAGTTAGAGTTATATAGTTATAGAGTTACAGAGTTATAGAGTTATATAGTTATAGAGTTATAGAGTTATATATCCATCCATCCATCCATCTTCGTCCGCTTATCCGGTGTCGGGTCGCGGGGGGAGCAGTTCCAGCAGGGGACCCCAAACTTCCCTTTCCCGAGCAACATTAACCAGCTCCGACTGGGGATCGAGGTTCCCAGGCCAGGTTGGAGATATAATCCCTCCACCTAGTCCTGGGTCTTCCCCGAGGCCTCCTCCCAGCTGGACGTGCCTGGAACACCTCCCTAGGGAGGCGCCCAGGGGGCATCCTTACCAGATGCCCGAACCACCTCAACTGGCTCCTTTCGACGCAAAGGAGCAGCGGCTCTCCGAGCTCCTCACGGATGACTGAGCTTCTCACCCTATCTCTAAGGGAGACGCCAGCCACCCTCCTGAGGAAACCCATTTCAGCCGCTTGTACCCTGGATCTCGTTCTTTCGGTCATGACCCAGCCTTCATGACCATAGGTGAGGGTAGGAACGAAAACTGACCGGTAGATCGAGAGCTTTGCCTTCTGGCTAAGCTCTCTTTTTCGTCACAACGGTGCGATAGATTGAATGCAATACCGCACCCGCTGCGCCCGATTCTCCGACCAATCTCCGCTCCATTGTCCCTCACTCGCGAACACAACCCCAAGGTACTTGAACTCCTTCACTTGGGGTAAGGACTCATTCCCTACCTGGAGAAGGCATTCCATCGGTTTCCTGCTGAGAACCATGGCCTCAGATTTAGAGGTGCTGATCCTCATCCCAACCGCTTCACACTCGGTTGCGAACCGATCCAGTGAGTGCTGAAGGTCGCAGGCCGATGATGCCATCAGGACCACATCATCTGCAAAGAGCAGCGATGAGATCCCCAGCCCACCAAACTGCAACCCCTCCCCACCCCCGACACGCCTCGATATCCTGTCCATAAATACTACAAACAGGATTGGTGACAAAGCGCAGCCCTGGCGGAGGCCAACCCTCACCTGAAACGAGTCCGACTTACTACCGAGAACCCGGACACAGCTCTCGCTTTGGTTGTACAGAGATTGGATGGCCCTGAGAAGAGACCCCTCACCCCATACTCCCGCAGCACCTCCCACAGTATCTCCCGGGGACCCGGTCATACGCCTTCTCCAAATCCACAAAACACATGTAGACCGGTTGGGCATACTCCCAGGCTCCCTCCAGGATCCTTGCGAGAGTGAAGAGCTGGTCCGTTGTTCCACGACCAGGACGGAATCCGCATTGTTCCTCCTCAACCCGAGGTTCGACTATCGGCCGAACCCTCCTTTCCAGCACCTTGGAGTAGACTTTACCAGGGAGGCTGAGAAGTGTGATACCCCTATAATTGGCACACACCCTCTGGTCCCCCTTTTAAAAAGGGGAACCACCACCCCAGTCTGCCACTCCTTTGGCACCGTCCCAGACTTCCACGCAATGTTGAAAAGGCGTGTCAACCAGGACAGCCCCTCCACACCCAGAGCCTTGAGCATTTCTGGACGGATCTCATCAATCCCCGGGCTTTGCCACTGTGTAGTTGTTTGACTACATCAGTGACTTCCGCCGGGAAATCGACGACAATCCCCCATTATCCTCCAGCTCTGCCTCTAACATAGAGGGCGTATTAGTCGGATTCAGGAGTTCCTCAAAGTGCTCCTTCCACCGCCCTATTACCTCCTCAGTTGAGGTCAACAGTGTCCCATCCTTACTGTACACAGCTTGGATGGTTCCCCTTCCCCCCTCCTGAGGTGGCGAACAGTTTTCCAGAAGCAATTTGGTGCCGACCGAAAGTCCTTCTCCATGTCTTCTCCAAACTTCTCCCACACCCGCTGCTTTGCCTCTTTCACGGCAGAGGCTGCAGCCCTTCGGGCCCTTCGGTACCCTGCACTGCCTCCGAGTCCTCCGGGATAACATATCCCGGAAAGACTCCTTCTTCAGTCGGACGGCTTCCCTGACCACCGGTGTCCACCACGGTGTTCGTGGGTTACCCCTTGAGGCACCTAAGACCCTAAGACCACAGCTCCTCGCCGCAGCTTCAGCAATGGAAACTTTGAACATTGTCCACTCGGGTTCAATGCCCCCAGCCTCCACAGGGATGCACGAAAAGCTCCGCCCGGAGGTGTGAGTTGAAAGTCTGTTGGACAGGGGCCTCCTCCAGACGTTCCCAATTTACCCGCACTACACGTTTGGGCTTACCAGGTCTGTCCAGAGTCTTCCCCACCCTCTGACCCAACTCATCACCAGATGGTGATCGGTTGACAGCTCTGCCCCTCTCTTCACCCGAGTGTCCAAAACATACGGCCTCAGATCAGATGAAACGATTATGAAATCGATCATTGACCTTCGGCCTAGGGTGCTCTGGTACCAGGTACACTTATGAGCATCCCTATGTTCGAACATGGTGTTCGTTATAGACAATCCATGACTAGCACAGAAGTCCAACAACAAACACCCACTCTGGTTTAGATCAGGAGGCCGTTCCTCCCAATCACGCCTCCAGGTGTCTCCATCATTGCCCACGTGTGCGTTGAAGTCCCCCAGCAGAACAATGGAGTCCCCCACTGGAGCCCCATGCAGGACTCCAGTCAAGGTCTCCAAGAAGGCCGAATACTCCGAACTCCTGTTTGGTGCATACGCACAAACAACAGTCAGAGTTTTCCCCCCCACAACCCGCAGGCGTAGGGAGGCGACCCTCTCGTCCACCGGGGTAAACTCCAACACAGCGGCGCTCAGCCGGGGGCTTGTGAGTATCCCCACACCCGCCCGGCGCCTCACACCCTGGGCAACTCCGGAGAAGAAAAGAGTCCACCCCCTATCCAGGAGTATGGTTCCAGAACCAAGACTGTGCGTAGAAGTAAGCCCCACCAGATCTAACCGGTAGCGCTCCACCTCCCGCACCAGTTCTGGCTCCTTCCCCCACAGAGAGGTGACGTTCCACGTCCCCAGAGCCAGCGTCTGCCGCCCGGGTCTGGTCCGTCGAGGCCCCTGACCTTCACTGCCACCCATGTGGCATCGCACCCGACCCCAACGGTTCCTCCCACAAGTGGTGGGCCCATGGGATGGAGAGGGAGTTGCCACGTAGCTTGTTCGGGCTGTGCCCGGCCGGGCTCCGTGGCAAACCCGGCCACCAGGCGCTCGCTGACGAGCCCGCCGTCTGGGCCTGGCTCCAGACGGGGGCCCCGGGCTTCCTCCGGGCAGGGTCACTCCATCTCTGCTTAGCTTTTGCATTCGGGTTTTTGAACCATTCTTTGTCTGGCCCCTCACCTGAGACCACTTTGCCTTGGGAGACCCTACCAGGAGCACAAAGCTCCAGACAACACAGCCCTCAGGTTCACAGAGACACACAAACCTCTCCACCACGATAAGGTGATGGTTCACGGAGTAGTTATAGAGTTATATAGTTATAGAGTTATATAGTTCCAGGTCCTGTCTCACCGGTCTGGGTCTGGTTTCAGCGGGACGCCCCAGGTGGGTCCAGAGGAGTCGTGGTAGAGACAGAGAGGACCCTGGGACAGACCAGTCAGACTCACCAGACAGCAGAACCCCGCAGACAAGATACACACACAGGAGAACATCACCCGGGAGCACATCTGGAGACAGAGACACACATCTGTTACACATCTGGAGACAGAGACACATCTGTTAGACATCTGGAGATAGAGACACACATCTGTTACACATCTGGAGACAGAGACACACACAGGAGAACATCAGCCGGGAGAACATCTGGAGACAGAGACACACATCTATTACACATCTGGAGACAGAGACACATCTGTTAGACATCTGGAGACAGAGACACACATCTGTTACACATCTGGAGACAGAGACACACATCTGTTACACATCTGGAGACAGAGACACACACAGGAGAACATCAGCCGGGAGAACATCTGGAGACAGAGACACACATCTATTACACATCTGGAGACAGAGACACATCTGTTAGACATCTGGAGACAGAGACACACATCTGTTACACATCTGGAGACAGAGACACAAATCTGTTACACATCTGGAGACAGAGACACATCTGTTGGACATCTGGAGACAGAGACACATCTGTTACACATCTGGAGACAGAGACACATCTGTTACACATCCGATGTAACAGATAAAATAATACGGTTTACTATGCCATGATATGAATTATTGAAACACGTATTACTACTCAAATGTATGATTAAACTCATTAAAATGTACATGTCGGTGTTATTACATTTTTTTCTAAAGCTATCCTAACACTACATAATACAATATCGCAATTAGATATTTATCATGAGATTATAGAGTTTGGAATCTGGCAATCAAAATGACTGCTCACGGCAGTTCTAGCGTTAAAGTCCAGGTCCCTTAATGTTAGGCCCCGCCCCTTAATGTTAGGCCCCGCCCCTTAATGTTAGGCTCCGCCCCCGCTGTAATAATCACCTGCCGCCTGAAAGCGCAGCAGCCTCGGGTCTCGCTGCTCTGCAGAAAGGCTCGAGCGGCGAACAGGACCTGAAACCAGAAACACCGTTAATAATTAGTGATTAATATAAAGTCATATCCATGGCAACCATTAGAGTCTGTTATAACATTAAAGCGTGTAGTGTTATAACATTAGTTTATATTATGCATTAATCATTATTTATATTATTATTATTAGATTCTGAACATGAGGAACCAGAAACCCACCAGGAGTCCGGACCCCCACAGGCCCGTGGCCCACGTGGCCTCTCTGGTCACATGACCCTCCAACAGGAAGTGGATCTTCCGATCAGGAAGCAGCAGCAGGACGTTGGACAGCATGCAGACCATCGCCGTGGCAACCAGGCAGACGGAGACACAGCGCAGACACCTCAACACACACATCTGTCAGAGGGTTAGCATAGCATCACTTCATGCTAATCCTTAGGTTAGCACAGTGTCGCTACATGCTAATCCTTAGGTTAGCACAGTGTTGCTAAATGGTAATCCTTAAATTAGCACAGTGTTGCTAAATGCTAATCCTTAGGTTAGCACAGCTTTTATTCTGAAAGTACAGGACCCTGAGCAGGAGGAGGACTGAGGCTTTTATTCTCAAAGTACAGGAACCTGAGCAGGAGGAGGACTGAGGCTTTTATTCTGAAAGTACAGGACCCTGAGCAGGAGGTGGACTGGGGCTTTTATTCTCAAAGTACAGGAACCTGAGCAGGAGGAGGACTGGGGCTTTTATTCTGAAAGTACAGGACCCTGAGCCGGAGGAGGACTGAGGCTTTTATTCTGAAAGTACAGGACCCTGAGCAGGAGGAGGACTGAGGCTTTTATTCTGAAAGTACAGGAGCCTGAGCAGGAGGAGGACTGAGGCTTTTATTCTGAAAGTACAGGAGCCTGAGCAGGTGGACTGGGGCTTTTATTCTGAAAGTACTCTACTGATCAGAGCTGTATCACATCTGGATACTCTACTGATCAGAGCTGTATCACATCTGGATCAGAGCTATATCACATCTGGATCAGAGCTATATCACATCTGGATACTCTACTGATCAGAGCTATATCACATCTGGATACTCTACTGATCAGAGCTATATCACATCTGGATACTCTACTGATCAGAGCTATATCACATCTGGATACTCTACTGATCAGAGCTACTGTATATCACATCTGGATACTCTACTGATCAAAGCTATATCACATCTGGATACTCTACTGATCAGAGCTATATCACATCTGGATACTCTACTGATCAAAGCTTTATCAAATCTGGATACTCTACTGATCAGAGCTATATCACATCTGGATACTCTACTGATCAGAGCTATATCACATCTGGATACTCTACTGATCAAAGCTTTATCACATCTGGATACTCTACTGATCAGAGCTATATCACATCTGGATACTCTACTGATCAGAGCTATATCACATCTGGATACTCTACTGATCAGAGCTATATCACATCTGGATACTCTACTGATCAGAGCTATATCACATCTGGATACTCTACTGATCAGAGCTTTATCACATCTGGATACTCTACTGATCAGAGCTTTATCACATCTGGATACTCTACTGATCAAAGCTATATCACGCACACACACACACACACACACACACAGACACACAAAGACACACAAACACACACACACACACACAGACAGACACACACACACACACACACAACAACACACACACACACACACAAACACACACACAGACAGACACACACACACACACACACACAGACACACACACACACACACACACACACACAGACAGACACACAAACACACAGACAGACACACAAACACACACACACAGACAGACACACAAACACACAGACACAGACACACAGACACACACACAGACACACACAGACACACACAGACAGACACAAACAGACATACACACACACACAGACACACAAACACATACACAGAGACAGACAGACAGACACACACACAGACAGACAGACACACACACACACACACACACACACACACACACACACACACACACACACACACACAGACAGACAGTAACACACAGACAGACAGAGACAGACAGACAGACACACACACACAGACACACACACATAGAGACACACACAGAGACACACACACACACACACACACACACACACAGACAGACAGACACACACACACACACACTAACCCTGTCTCCAGTGTGTGTGTGTGTGTGTGTGTGTGTGTGAGAATAAAGCAGAAGTTTACTCACCCTGAATCCTGGAGATCTGTTTATGTTTCTGAAGAGGAACAAACAAATGCTTTTATAACAGAGACACATCTGGAGACACGCCCACATCTGGAGACACGCCCACCTCCACATCTGGAGACACGCCCACCTCTGGAGACACCTCCACATCTGGAGACACGCCCACCTCCACATCTGGAGACACGCCCACCTCCACATCTGGTATTTTATGTTTAGGGCGTTTTGTTTTGAAGAGTTAACTGTTTAACCAGCGCTAGGATTGGCCAGGCATTAATGCTCGTACTGTCCCGACCAATCAGATATCCTAACAGGTTCTGTCCCGACCAATCAGATATCCTAACATTAGCGTCTCTTTGTCAGACCCTCCTCCACAGCTCTGCGGAGGAAGGTCTGACTAGCCCACACAGCATTCCTGGATGGGAGGACAACCTGCTCTGGTTTATTGGCATTTCTTTAAACCAATCACAGTTGTCGTGGGCGGGGCTAAGCTCCGGACGGAGCCACGGTGCCTCCGCTAAATACTGTAGTAGTTTAAGTTGTGCAACAGAAAACTGATTGGACAGATAGTCTAGCTAGCTGTCTGGATTCACCCTGCAGAGATCTGAGGAGCAGTTAGACAGACAGACAGACAGACTGAGGACAGACAGTTAGACAGACAGACAGACAGACAGACAGACAGACAGACAGACAGACAGATAGTCTAGCTAGCTGTCTAAAAACAACTCAAATGTAGCCTAGAAATCTAGACCACCGTAGAGGCAGCAAATGTAATTTGCAGCCAGGCTCGTCTAGCAACTCTCCGTTGGCTTGCGAGCTGGAAAAACCAAACTCTGGCTGGGCCAATCACATGGTGTATAGAGTGGGTGGGCGGGGCTTATGGCTGCAGCTGGTGAACAGAGGTCTTCTGGAAGACTCGGAGTTCAGCTTTTCTTTGAGAAAAGAACAAAGAACGACTCTGAAGTCATTCTTAAAAAAAGATGTGTTCGGAGTTTAAAGTTGAATCTATCAACTAACTCTGCTCTGATTGGTTGGAGCGCTATCCTATTGGTGCAGAGGGAATCTGAAAGATAACTGTTTATCCCGCCCCACGGATTGAGCCCAGCCAATGGGGAGCTCCCAGACCCAACATCTGGATGTGGGTCAGACCCAGACCATCATCTGGATGTGGGTCAGACCCAGACCCAACATCTGGATGTGGTTCAGACCCAGACCCATCATCTGGATGTGGGTCAGACCCAGACCCAACATCTGGATGTGGTTCAGACCCAGACCCATCATCTGGATGTGGTTCAGACCCAGACCCATCATCTGGATGTGGGTCAGACCCAGACCCAACATCTGGATGTGGGTCAGACCCTGGATGTGGGTCAGACCCAACATCTGGATGTGGGTCAGACCCAGACCCAACATCTGGATGTGGTTCAGACCCAGACCCAACATCTGGATGTGGGTCAGACCCAGACCCAACATCTGGATGTGGGTCTGGCTGGTCAGGCTAACTCTAATGTCAAAAAGATGACAAAATCTCTGAATGTGCACCAGCACAGACCGGTCCAGAGTGGGTGGGGGATCAGAGAAGTTAAAGAAGGTCTGGCTGTGACTCTGAGTCCACTTCATCTTTTTCTCTATTTTCAGTAACTCGTCTTATTTTAGCTCCGCTGTGGCCACTGTGAGTCACTCTGCAAAGGCTCATGGGAAACGTGATCACTCTTTATCTACAGCTGTGGTTTCAACATGGCCCATATTAAAACATTCAACAAACACTTGAAGGGTAACTTTGCTGTTTCTCACCCCACCAGACTCCATGTAAATAATCAGGTGATCAGCATATCTCCTTTATCTCCACAGCTGTGGTTTCAGCATGTATAGCCCATATCTCCAAACATGTAAACAAAGGACTTTTTGAAGCCAGCATATCTCAACCAGACTCCATGTAAATAATCAGGACTTTTTGCTGCATTTCTCACCCACCAGACTCCATGTAAATAATCAGGACTTTTAGTGTGTATAGAGCCAGCATATCTCCACCAGACTCCATGTAAATAATCAGGACTTTTAGCATGTATAGAGCCAGCATATCTCCACCAGACTCCATGTAAATAATCAGGACTTTTAGTATAGTGTATAGAGCCATGTAAATATCTCAACCAGACTCCACTCCATAAATAATCAGGACTTTTAGCATGTATAGAGCCAGCATATCTCCACCAGACTCCATGTAAATAATCAGGACTTTTAGCGTGTATAGAGCCAGCATATCTCCGCCAGACTCCATGTAAATAATCAGGACTTTTAGCGTGTATAGAGCCAGCATATCTCCACCAGACTCCATGTAAATAATCAGGACTTTTAGTGTGTATAGAGCCAGCATATCTCCACCAGACTCCATGTAAATAATCAGGACTTTTAGCATGTATAGAGCCAGCATATCTCCACCAGACTCCATGTAAATAATCAGGACTTTTAGCGTGTATAGAGCCAGCATATCTCCACCAGACTCCATGTAAATAATCAGGACTTTTAGTGTGTATAGAGCCAGCATATCTCCACCAGACTCCATGTAAATAATCAGGACTTTTAGCGTGTATACTGCCAGCATATCTCCGCCAGACTCCATGTAAATAATCAGGACTTTTAGCGTGTATAGAGCCAGCATATCTCCACATGTAAATGGGTGAATTAAGGGTTTAATTCAACCAAACCAGAGTGGTGATTGTTGGAACAGTGGAAAGATGAACCAAGATGGCTTTTGGTAGTTTTATTTAGTTTCTGTCCACTTTGAATGAAGTGTGTTTTACGATGATAAAAGTCCTGATTATTTACATGGAGTCTGATGGAGTTTGGTGATGGTGATGTCGGGGCTGTTTCATGTTAAACTAAAAGGATCTTACTCTTTAAATAAAAGCTCTATTTCTGTAGGGATCCATCCCATAATGTCAGCACTAAGCCTTCCTGTCCTGAGTCACACAGACACCTACAGACTGTAAACGTCTCGTCATCACCGTGTGAAACCAGTCCAAAGTGGAAACTTCAAAACAAAACTGCAAGCAGCCACAGACAGCACGTAACCACGACGACTCCTCACATCCACGAGGGTCAGCATCATCAGGCAGGGTCACATGACCACATGACGCTGCAGGGTCACATGACCACAGGAGAACCACAGAGACCAGAGTATATAGGACACTTCCTTAGTGTTGACCTGCAGACAGACTCAAGTACACACACACACACACACACAAGCTCACACACACACACATACAGGCTCACACACACACACAGGCTCTCACACACACACACAGACACACACACACACACACACACACACACACACACAGGCTCACACACACACACACAGGCTCACACACACACACACACACACACACACACAGGCACACACACACACACACACACACACACACACACACACACACACACACACACACACACACACACACACACACACACACACACACACACACACACACACACACACAGGCACACACACACACACACACACACGATAAAGTCTAGAGGTAGTGTACGTGGTGGAGCGTGCCCCCATGTGCTAAGTCTCAGTCCTCACCACAGTGGCCCAGGTTTGATTCCGGCCCTTTGCTGTATACCCTCCTGTCTAATAAAGACCCAAAAACTGATCTTTACAACAAACACGTCTGAATATTTTCAGAATAAAAGTCAAAATATTTAGAAATAAAGGGTTTATTTTCATTAAAAAAAATCAGATATTTTGAAAATGAATTCAGAAATGCTTTTGATTAACAAAGTGATTATTTTGGGTCCCCTGAAGAAGTCCCGAAAATAAAGATTCTCCGTAAAGTCTGACGGCCCCAAAACTTTATTTAAAACAAGTTTACAGACGGGGGGACCCTGAAACTAAACCAGATTCCTGTTGAGACCCAACATGTCCTCAAAGATCAGCAGGAGCACTCTCTGAGTCCTGGTCCACACAGACATGTGGGCCGGCCTAACCCCCGAGGGGCTCTGGACCAGGCCCAGGACCAGGACCAGGACCAGGCCCAGGACCAGGCCCAGGCCCAGGACCAGGACCAGGACCAGGACCAGGACCAGGCCCAGGCCCAGGACCAGGCAGGACCAGGACCAGGACCAGGACCAGGCCCAGGACCAGGCCCAGGCCCAGGCCCAGGACCAGGCCCAGGACCAGGCCCAGGACCAGGCCCAGGCCCGGGCTGCTCCATCAGCTGGCCATGTAGCGTCTCCAGGGGAACTAAAAGGAAATGAAAGCAGCTTTACGAGGTGTGTCAGCGTTCAGCTGCTGGAGAACATCTCCGTCAGAGTCGTCTGTTTACGGACTCTGCTGCTGGACGGTGGAGTCTTCACACAGGTTGGAGTCTTTGCAGACGTTGTCTTTGCAGACGTTGGAGTCTTTGCAGACGTTGGAGTCTTTGCAGACGTTGTCTTTGCAGACGTTGTCTTTGCAGACGGAGCGGTGGAGGAGTTACCAGAGGCTGTACCGGTGGTGGCTGAGGCCCTGGAGGAGGACTGTCTGCAGAGGTTAGGGCGGAGCAGGTACTGGTCTGAGGCTGAGGCTGTGGGGGGGTCTGAGGCTGAGGTGGGGGGGTCTGAGGCTGAGGTGGGGGGGTCTGAGGCTGTGGTGGGGGGGTCTGAGGAGGAGGAGGACTGTCTGCGGAGGTTTGGGCGGAGCAGGTACTGGTCTGAGGAGCCTTTGCGTCGGCTCGTAGCCCTCCGTTTCTCCTCCTGGTCCAGCTGTTTCTGGAGCTGCAGGGCCAGCTGCCGGTCCTGCTCCTCCTGCAGCCGTCTGCTCTGGAGCTGCACCTCCCAGTCTGCCCCCCCCCAGGCTGACAGCCCCCCCTCTGACCCCTCCTGCAGGGCCGAGGAGGAGGAGGGGTCCAAGCTCTTCCTCTCGGACCCCGGCCGTCCTGCAGGAAGCTGAAGGTCCTCCTCCACAGAGAGAGGAGGAGGGGCTGGTCTGTGAGGGGGGGGCTCTGTCACAGCGCCGTAGTAATCCAGTTTGGGGAGGGGCCGATCCACCTGGGGGGCAGGAAGAGGTCAACAGTTAGGGATAAACCTACAGCTGGTTAGCCTAGCTTAGCATAGAGACTGAAACAGCTGGAACTACTGCTGGTTAGCCTAGCTTAGCATAGAGACTGAAACAGCTGGAACTACAGCTGGTTAGCCTAGCTTAGCATAGAGACTGAAACAGCTGGAACTACTGACCTTGTTGGCTGTAAACATGCTGTTAGATGGAAGAGGACACAAGAACCTGGAACACACACAAACACCTCTTCGTCACCATCATCATCATCATCAACATCAACATCACCATCATCATCACTTCCCTAAAACAACGTGTCCCCCCCCCCAGGAACAACCAGTTGTTGGAGGGGATACAGCTACAGCAGGAAGTAACCCATAACTAGTTGTAGGCTAACATAACGTCTGACCTCCAGGAGACCGGCACCACTCAGGGCAAAATATGAATCAAGAGTTAGGGACTGCTCGATTAGGGAAAAACAGATAATCACCATTATTAACCGATTACTCGTTGACTTCTGGAAAGATGTTGCTGTTATTGAACTTAAAAAACTGTGGAAAAAGTTAATTAAATCAAGCGTATTTTAGGAATACTTGTCCTATTTAAACTGTATTTCTTCATTCAGAACACGAGAGACAATAACTTCAGGTTTACTGCCAAACGTCTCGATGATTCTGTTTTTGGGATCATTGGGAGCAGAAATCATAATCGTGATAAAATGTATGAATATACTTTATTAAACATCTTCTGCTTTACACAAAATAAAATAAATGATTTGAGTGGCAGCCAGTTTACTCTTCGGTGGTTCAGGGCGAGCTGGTTTCAGGACTTGTTCTTTTATTGGGTCTTTGTTTTGTCCTCCGTTCTGCCAACATGACATCATGACTTCACGTAAACATACACGCCACTTTCCTAAAGCCACGTGGCGAGTTATCTGGACACATTCTCAGCTCTCCACGGTGGGTACTATCGTGATAAAAACGTCACGCGTGTTAAAAAAGAAAAGAAAAAGGTTGGGTTTAGGAAAAGAAGACAGGAAAAGGGTTAGGGTTAGGAGAAAGGGGTTAGGGTTAGGAGAAAGGGTTCAGGGTTAGGAGAAAGGGGTTAGGGTTAGGAGAAAGGGTTCAGGGTTAGGAGAAAGGGGTTAGGGTTAGGAGAAAGGGTTCAGGGTTAGGGTTAGGAGAAAGGGTTCAGGGTTAGGAGAAAGGGGTTAGGGTTAGGAGAAAGGGTTCAGGGTTAGGAGAAAGGGGTTAGGGTTAGGAGAAAGGGTTCAGGGTTAGGAGAAAGGGTTCAGGGTTAGGAGAAAGGGTTCAGGGTTAGGAGAAAGGGTTCAGGGAAAGGGTTCAGGGAAAGGGTTCAGGGAAAGGGTTCAGGGTTAGGGTTCAGGGAAAGGGTTAGGAGAAAGGGTTCAGGGTTAGGGTTAGGAGAAAGGGTTCAGGGAAAGGATTCAGGGTTAGGAGAAAGGGTTCAGGGAAAGGGTTCAGGGTTAGGAGAAAGGGGTTAGGATTAGGAGAAAGGGTTCAGGGAAAGGGTTCAGGGTTAGGAGAAAGGGTTCAGGGTTAGGAGAAAGGGTTCAGGGTTAGGAGAAAGGGTTCAGGGTTAGGAGAAAGGGTTCAGGGTTAGGGTAAAAGTAACATCGGGGGAAGGCTTAAAAAAACCAAAACGGCTGAAAATCGCCACACGAGGGATGCCGGCTCTCCTGGTGACAGTCCTGTTTTACCCATCAGCCACCACAACCCCCATCAACCTCCTTATGCGGAGCTACATCCCTTCATACTATAAATAAAATTGAATTGAATTACTCTCTACGGCTAAAAGATTCACTCATAATGTAGGTCACTGGCGGCCGAATTGTGTTGATAAACCCGCTATGAAGTGAGTATGCGTCTTGATAACACGCCAACATGGCGTACGTATTGGCGTGTCGTACAGACACCTCTTGATGACATCACTCAGCGGTTTGGTCTCCCACACAGGCCTCTAACACACGAACCATGACTAATCAGATGTGTTTTGGCACCTGGACGGTGGTACCGGCTCTATCTGAACTCCTCCAACATCACATCATTAAAACATGTCAGTCCCCGTGCTGCAGCTTCACGCTCTACAGGAAACAAGTCCAGTATCGGTAACACAAAGATTTCTTAGCACACTCTTTGAAGAGTAACTCTCGCCAAAATGCATCCTAGGGTCTTTTTGTGAATGTACGTGAGTCAAACTTTAGTTTAAAAGCATATTTAGGACCGAAGCGCCACTTCTAAGATTCACCGTATTCTCGTTTTTGGGTCAAATGGCCTTTTGAATGGGAGAGCTAGAGGCACTCTCATGCTAGCCTCAAAATAGATATTTTATAAACACTAAGAAGACTCGACACAACATGAGACTATGCTCCAAGTATCACCAGGAGCTCTACACCTTAACGACAGCACTGACAACATTGTTTGCCCTGAACTTTGTGAGAGCTGGGAAAAATTACATTTAAGCATAATTCCTCATATTTTTATGTTTTATTTCTACTTTAATTCTCTCACAAATGCTGAAAGAGTTTATCTCATTTCCCACATGTAGATTTTGATTCTAACTTTGTGAGACATCCAGTCTGGAACATTATGTGAGCACTGTTTGCCTGAACCGATAAAGGTACAAGGTCACCCTAAAACTATCTCATGTTGTCCCATGCCAGTTAAGATGTAACTGGGGGGTGAAAGTCATACAGGGAGGAGGAGGTGAGATGACTCCAAGATGTCTCTTGTATTTCTCTGATTGTCTTCATGTGTTTCAGATTGCCTGTCAAAATTGTAGCGTCATAATAATCCAAGTGTGTGTGTGTTGTCACTCTGAAGATGTATATAAGCCTGGTGTTCTGTTCATTGGAGAAACTGACTCCACACTGGGCTGAGGCCTTTTGTGAAATCATGTTGATCCTATTTGCAAATATATATATGTTTTTAATAAAATACAAAAACCCAACTTGGTTTTAGTCTTAGTCTGTCTTATTTGTTTCAATTTACTAAACTCTGAAAACTCTTCCCCCTGCTGCAAAGGAAACTTCCACGACAGCTGTCCTACCAAAATAAAGGCCAACATTTTTTTTAAATATAATCTGCCTGGCGAGCAGCTCCAGTGACTAGAAGCCATGATGTAACATCCAGAAAGATAAAACATGAAGACGTGGTCCTACCGGTCCATCTGTCCGCTGACCTCCTTCTTCCTCTTCTTGGCTGGAGTGGCGTTAACAGGACCGAAGTTCTCCTGAGAGACCGGACCGGAGTTCTGCACCAGACAACAACAACACAAACAGCTTTCACACACTTAACAGGACCGGCGTTCTCCTGAGAGACCTAAGTTCTCCTGAGAGACCTGAGTTCTCCTGAGAGACCTGAGTTCTCCTGAGAGACCAGAGTTCTCCTGAGAGACCAGAGTTCTCCTGAGAGACCAGAGTTCTCCTGAGAGACCTGAGTTCTCCTGAGAGACCTGAGTTCTCCTGAGAGACCAGAGTTCTCCTGAGAGACCGGACCTGAGTTCTCCTGAGAGACCTGAGTTCTCCTGAGAGACCTGAGTTCTCCTGAGAGACCAGAGTTCTCCTGAGAGACCGGACCTGAGTTCTCCTGAGAGACCTGAGTTCTCCTGAGAGACCGAACCAGAGTTCTCCTGAGAGACCTGAGTTCTCCTGACTTCTGAGACCAGACAACAACACAATGGCTCTTCTCTACAATCTCACATCCTCTTAAACAACGCCACTGCTGCTCTGAGCTGTGATATATATAAAATATATACAGTGGGGGAAATAAGTATTTGACCCCTTGCTGATTTTGCAGGTTTGCCCACTTACAAAGAATGCAAAAATCTACAATTTTAATCATATGTACATTCTAACAGTGAAAGACAGTATCCCAAAGAAAATTCCAGAAAATCACATCATATGAATTTATTAAAATTGATAACCATCTGATGAGGAAAAACAAGTATTTGACCCCCTGGACAAACAGCAAGTATTCTGGCTCCTACAAGCCAGTTAGTCTTTCTTTAAGACACAGCCCCAATCCGAACCAATTATCTACATCAAATACACCTGCCTCACCTCGTTACCTGTATAAAAGACACCTGTCAACACCCAAACAACCAGCATCCAACATCACCACCATGGGCAAGACCAAAGAGCTTTCTACGGACATCAGGGACAAGATTGTTGATCTGCACAAGGCTGGGATGGGCTACAAGAGAATCGGAAAGCAACTTGGAGAGAAAAGATCAACTGTCGGTGCAGTTATCAGGAAATGGAAGAAGCACCACACCACCGCCAACCTCCCTCGGTCTGGGCCTCCACACAAGATCTTGCCTCGTTGGGTGTCCCTGATCATGCGAACGGTGAGGAATCATCCCAAAACCACAAGGGGAACTGATGAATCAACTGAAGGCAGCTGGGACCACAGTTATAAAAAAAGCGGTTGGTAACACACTACGCCGTCATGGATTGAAATCCTGCAGCGCACGCAAGGTCCCCCTGCTCAAGAAGAAACATGTACAGGCCCGCATGAAGTTCGCCATTCACCACCTGGACGACTCAGAAGAGGCCTGGAAGAAGGTGATGTGGTCAGATGAGACCAAAATAGAACTTTTGGCCTCAACTCAACTCGTCGTGTTTGGAGGGCAAAGAACACCGAGTACAACCCAAAGAACACCATCCCCACCGTCAAGCATGGTGGTGGCAACATCATGCTTTGGGGGTGCTTTTCAGCCAAGGGGACGGGACAACTCCATCGTATTGAGGGGAGGATGGACGGGGCCATGTATCGTGGAATTCTGGACCGACATCTCCTTCCCTCAGTGAGAGAGCTGAAGATGGGTCGAGGATGGGTGTTTCAGCACAACAACGACCTTAAGCACACCGCCAAAGCAACAAAAGAGTGGCTGAAGAAGAAGCACATCAAGGTTCTGGAGTGGCCTAGCCAGTCTCCAGACCTGAATCCCATTGAAAATCTTTGGAGGGAGCTTAAAATTTGAGTTGCCAGGCGACAACCTCGGAACCTGAATGATTTGGAGGCTGTCTGCAGGGAGGGTGGGCCAACATCCCTGCCGAAAATGTGCACAAACCTTGTCACCAACTATAAAAACCGTTTGACATCTGTGCTGGCCAATAATGGCTTTTCTACAAAATATTAACATGCTGTTTGTCCAGGGGGTCAAATACTTGTTTTTCCTCATCAGATGGTTATCAATTTTAATAAATTCATATGATGTGATTTTCTGGAATTTTCTTTGGGATTCTGTCTTTCACTGTTAGAATGTACATATGATTAAAATTGTAGATTTTTGCATTCTTTGTAAGTGGGCAAACCTGCAAAATCAGCAAGGGGTCAAATACTTATTTCCCCCACTGTACATAATAAAAAAAATAATAATAATAATAATAATAATAATATATAAGAGACTAACCAGCTGAGAGCTGAGATCTTTTATAATAATAATAATAATAATAATAATAATAATATATAAGAGACTAACCAGCTGAGAGCTGAGATCTTTATAATAATAATAATAATAATAATAATAAAATTCTAATAATAATAATAATATATACGAGACTAACCAGCTGAGAGCTGAGATCTTTATATAATAATAATAATAATAATAATAATAATATATACAAGACTAACCAGCTGAGAGCTGAGCAGGCGAGCCAGCCTCTCGTCCTCCTCTCTCCTCTTCATCTCCTCCTGGACCATCTTCTGCTCCTCAGCCAGAAGCTTCTGGATCAACACCTGGCTGGCCCTGGCCTCCTCCTCGTCTAGAGCTCTCTTCTCCTCCGTCAGCTGTCAACAACAACAACAACAACACAGTTAAACACTCTGGCCTCCTCCTCGTCTAGAGCTCTCTTCTCCTCTGTCAGCTGTCAACAACAACAACAACAACAACACAGTTAAACACCCTGGCCTCCTCCTCGTCTAGAGCTCTCTTCTCCTCTGTCAGCTGTCAACAACAACAACAACAACACAGTTAAACACTCTGGCCTCCTCCTCGTCTAGAGTGTCCACAACAACAACAACAACACAGTTAAACACTCTGGCCTCCTCCTCGTCTAGAGCTCTCTTCTCCTCCGTCAGCTGTCCACAACAACAACAACAGTTAACAACAACAACAACACAGTTAAACACTCTGGCCTCCTCCTCTTCTAGAACTCCCTTCTCCTCCGTCAGCTGTCAACAACAACAACAACAACACAGTTCAACACCCAGGGGTCTGTTCCAGGTAGAAGGTTGAACTAACTCTGATGTCGGAGTTGATTTACCCTGAGATGGGTTTTCTCTGAACAGCTGATATGAGTTGGTTCAATCAACTCAGAGTAGGTTCACCACCACAATAAAAAGGCAGCATGAATGGAGCCATGATACTACGATTCACCATGGTAACAACCACAAACAAACAGGTCAGTGTGTATATTCCGATATAGTGTATATCATATTTAATCATAAATATAGCCTAATATTACTGGTGAAATGGTATTGAACCTATAATCTATTTCATTTAGGTGCCACACTGCAGACGAAGAAGTCCTAGTCCTACTAATCCCATTCTGAGGCTGCAGGACCATCATTATCAGAATTATAATCATAATCTTTTATTTCAAAGGGTTAACATCTTTCACCTGCAGTAGGCTACCGTTTAAAAAGGTTTAAAAATGTTTCAGAGCGAGTCTCTCTCTCCTGACGGTGCTTTGCTACAGCGGCTTCCTGCTCCGCAGCACCAGTGTTGGAAAGACAAAAGCTGTAAAAAACTCGGGCTGTCAAAATTAACACGTTAATATTTAAATATTTAACTCGTTAATAAAAGTTAACATTAAATTAATGTAGCTGTGTTTGTTTACTTCATGTGGCGGCTGACCTATGACCTGACCTATGACTGACCTATGACATGACTGACCTATGACCTGACCTATGACCTGACCTATGACCTGACCTATGACCTGACCTATGACCTGACCTATGACCTGACCTATGATGACCTGACCTATGACCTGACCTATGACCTGACCTATGACCTGACCTATGACCTGACCTGACCTGACCTGACCTGACCTGACCTATGACCTGACCCATGACCTGACCTGACCTGACCTGACCTATGACTATGACTGACCTATGACCTGACCTATGACCTGACCTATGACCTGACCTGTGACTGACCTGTGACTGACCTGTGACTGACCTGTGACCTGACCTATGACCTGACCTATGACCTGACCTGACCTATGACCTGATGACCTGACCTGACCTGACCTGACCTATGACCTGACCTATGACCTGACCTGACCTATGACCTGACCTATGACCTGACCTATGACCTGACCTATGACTGACCTATGACCTGACCTATGACTGACCTATGACCTGACCTATGACCATAGCATAGCAGAAGACTGGATGGACTGAGAGAAGTCGGGAGACACCTCTTAAAATCTCCCCTGGAGAGGAACCATTGAGTCAAGAACACACTCTGTATGACAGCGAGAGGACACAGAAGACCAACATGTTGAGACAGTAAAGCACTTCGCTCTGACAGGTGAGCGCTGGACTTCTCTTAACAATGACAACTACTTCACTGATAACGAAAGGAATCTGCAATCGTTGGCACTAACTGTAAGTAAAACACTAAGACACTATGCTGATGCATGTGCTGATCACTTTCTGGATGTCGTAAAAGAATGGAAAATCAAGGAAAAGTTAACCACACTTGTAGGGCTGGACCCGAATATTCGAATATTCGTTTGATGGGTTGGTATTCGAATGGAAAATTTGACATTCGTATATTCGTTTTTTAAAAAAAAAAAAAAAAAATTATTTTGGTTTATTTATTTTCTGCATTTATCTCTTGTTCACACTCCAGTCCAGTTGGTGGCGGTAATGCACATTTAAGTTGGTTTGCCAACCGCCAATAAACTACAAAAAGAAGAAGAAGAAGAAGAAGAAGAAGAAGAAGAAGAAGAAGAAGAAGAAGATACTGTCGGTACACCATGATGCCCACTTCGAGCATTTAGCGAGCTGGGCAGAGAGCTAGCGGCGATAACAAGTGCGGAAATGGAAATCATTTGTTTCGCGTTTTTCCGTTGTGATTCGGCCAGAAACTTCAACATTGTGAGGCGAAGAGATGGTTGTGGAATATAAAGCTCGGATATTACATTTCCTCGGACTCTTGGGGATTTATGAAAATCAAGTTTTGGTCAAAACGTATGCATGCACTCTCGGCTGCTCAGAGTGGTTTTATTTTCTGTTACTTTGTAACAGTTGTGTACATGGTTGTATATTTTAAAGATTTAATGCTTTAAAGTTATAAAAACGCTCATGAGAGGAAGTTTTATCGAGGTTACAGCGACGCCCCAGTCACAAAGTGTCCCGTTGACGGGAGGGTGATCCTCGAGAGGTTAAAAGTTTATTAATTCTGAACGCGTCTGGCCTGTCTGTCCATATTGAACCAAATACGACACTGCTGCACTCCCTTGTGAAGTAGTTTGGATGAAAGGTTCTCAAAATAATCAAAATGCAAACAGACAGACAGAGATTCCTGCCTTTATTAGAGATAATAATATGTTCAGCCCCCTCTCTCCGAAGCTTCCGATATTCGATGCTCATTACTACCGAAGCTTCGAAGCTCAAAAAATGGTATTTGGACCAGCCCTACACACTCCGCAAGAACACTTACTCACACTGTCCTCTTGTAGTTTAAAAGAGAAAAGGCCATTGATGTGCAGTTTTCATGTCAAGTAAGATCAAATCTCCAAGTAGCATTAGATTAACCTTTGCAATTTGTCCCATAATTAATTTCTCTTGAAGTTGAGATGTTTTCTTAACTCTTCTAACTTTAAGTGTCCTGCATATGTAGACATGTGTTTAGCTGATAATGTGATTCAGGGCTCCAGACTGCAACCAAAATTTGAGAGTGTGCGACTGAATTTTGCATCCAGTCGCACATGTGCGACCAGCAAATTTGCCCCCATTTTTTTACACGTTAAATGTCGAAACGTAGGTACCTGAGCGCGTAAACGCAAGCTTATCTGTCCTCTGAAAATTGACAGAGAGCTCCGACACAAACACTCACACAGAGGTGCGATCGACGCAAACTACGTCGTCTGTTTTGTTGAAGTCACAGCGAGTGATGCCGATAAAGTGGTTTCAGGTACGGTTACAGTTTTTAAAAACTTCACACAGACAGCGTTTGCTGCGATATGATATTAAAAACATCACGGGGCTGTTGATACTTCCTCTGAGACAAGCAGGCTCAGCAGTGTTGGGCATCTGTGCCCTGGGGACTGACTGACAGGCTGAGTCTCTGTGCCCTGGGGGACTGACTGACAGGCTGGGGCTCTGTGCCCTGGGGACTGACTGACAGGCTGGGGCTCTGTGCCCTGGGGACTGACTGACAGGCTGGGGCTCTGTGCCCTGGGGACTGACTGACAGGCTGAGGCTCTGTGCCCTGGGGACTGACTGACAGGCTGAGGCTCTGTGCCCTGGGGACTGACTGACAGGCTGAGGCTCTGTGCCCTGGGGACTGACTGACAGGCTGAGGCTCTGTGCCCTGGGGGACTGACTGACAGGCTGAGGCTCTGTGCCCTGGGGACTGACTGACAGGCTGGGGCTCTGTGCCCTGGGGACTGACTGACAGGCTGAGTCTCTGTGCCCTGGGGACTGACTGACAGGCTGAGTCTCTGTGCCCTGGGGGACTGACTGACAGGCTGGGGCTCTGTGCCCTGGGGACTGACTGACAGGCTGGGGCTCTGTGCCCTGGGGACTGACTGACA
This sequence comes from Perca flavescens, assembly GCF_004354835.1. Classification (NCBI taxonomy): domain Eukaryota; kingdom Metazoa; phylum Chordata; class Actinopteri; order Perciformes; family Percidae; genus Perca; species Perca flavescens. The sequence goes on from NC_041333.1 coordinate 42,663,818, forward strand.
GGCTGAGGCTCTGTGCCCTGGGGGACTGACTGACAGGCTGAGTCTCTGTGCCCTGGGGTCCTGACTGACAGGCTGAGGCTCTGTGCCCTGGGGACTGACTGACAGGCTGAGTCTCTGTGCCCTGGGGACTGACTGACAGGCTGGGGCTCTGTGCCCTGGGGACTGACTGACAGGCTGAGGCTCTGTGCCCTGGGGACTGACTGACAGGCTGAGGCTCTGTGCCCTGGGGACTGACTGACAGGCTGAGGCTCTGTGCCCTGGGGACTGACTGACAGGTTGAGGCTCTGTGCCCTGGGGGACTGACTGACAGGCTGAGGCTCTTTGCCCTGGGGACTGACTGACAGGTTGAGGCTCTGTGCCCTGGGGACTGACTGACAGGCTGAGTCTCTGTGCCCTGGGGGACTGACTGACAGGCTGAGGCTCTGTGCCCTGGGGACTGACTGACAGGCTGAGGCTCTGTGCCCTGGGGGACTGACTGACAGGCTGGGGCTCTGTGCCCTGGGGACTGACTGACAGGCTGAGGCTCTGTGCCCTGGGGACTGACTGACAGGCTGAGGCTCTGTGCCCTGGGGACTGACTGACAGGCTGAGGCTCTGTGCCCTGGGGGACTGACTGACAGGCTGAGGCTGAGGCTGTGGTCCTGTATTGATTAGTTCAGTGTGTTGTATCTGGCTGACAGGCTGAGGCTCTGTGCCCTGGGGACTGACTGACAGGCTGAGGCTGGAAAGCAAGGCAACTTTACTGGTGTGTGTGTATAATATAATAATAATAATAATAATAATAATAATAATAATAATAATAATAATAATAACTGTATATAAGACACATCATGATAAGACATTTATAAGACAGTTATTAAAGAGAGGCTGAACTTACTTTAGTCACCTGTTCCTCGTATTCCTGCTTCAGCTCTCCAGGCTCACTCACTCTGGGGAAACACACTGATACTACACACACACACACACACACACACACACACACACACACACACACACACACACACACACACACACACACACAGACACACACACACACACACACACACACACACACACAGACAGAGACACACACACACACACACACACACACACAGACACACACACACACACACACACACACACACACACACACACACACACACACACAAACACACAGACACACACACACACAGACACAACACACACACACACACACACACACACACACACACACACACACACACACACACACACACACACACACAGACACACACACACACACACACACACAGACAGACACACACACACACACACACACACACACAGACACACACACACACACACACTGAGTGATATTGTGTAGACCACAGCGGGGCCTCTGGTCCACACATTGTGCTGCATCTGTAATATTTGTGTCCCTGTTCATTTTCCTTTATGTGGACATAAATAAATGGTCAAAATGTGTGTGTCTCTGACACACACACACTGTGTGTGGTACAGGTCCACACACACACGTCCTGCCCGTTGAGCCTCCACACACACAGAGGGAACACTGGACACACACACTGGTCCACCACGTGTTGGTCCGGCACACACACCACGTGGACACCCACTTCCTGCACAGGGGACACACAGGGTGGCCACACGGACAGACAGGAAACACACCACAACACACAGACATGATCTTAACCACGGACACAGGAAACACACCTGGCAACACACAGACATGACTTAACACGGACTCCAGGAAACACACTGGCAACACACAGACATGATCTTAACCACGGACTCCAGGAAACACACCACAACACACAGACATGATCTTAACACGGACACAGGAAACACACCTGGCAACACACAGACATGATCTTAACCACGGACTCCAGGAAACACACCTGGCAACACACAGACATGATCTTAACCACGGACTCCAGGAAACACACCTGGCAACACACAGACATGATCTTAACCACGGACTCCAGGAAACACACCTGGCAACACACAGACATGATCTTAACCACGGACTCCAGGAAACACACCTGGCAACACACAGACATGATCTTAACCACAGACTCTAGGAAACACACCTGGCAACACACAGACATGATCTTAACCACGGACTCCAGGAAACACACCTGGCAACACACAGACATGATCTTAACCACGGACTGTAGGAAACACACCTGGCAACACACAGACATGATCTTAACCACGGACTGTGGAAACACACCTGGCAACACACAGACACCAGCAGCCGCCCCCTCTAGGAAACACACCTGGCAACACACAGACATGATCTTAACCCGGACCGTGAGGAAACACATTTGGCAACACACAGACACCATGTTAACTTTCTAGAAACACACCTAAACACACAGACATGATCTTAACCACGGACTGTAGGAAACACACCTGGCAACACACAGACACCATGTTAACCCCTCTGTGTGGCAACACACAGACATGATCTTAACCACAGACCTGAAACGTTGAGACACCATGTTGACACCTGGCAACACACAGACACTGGATGTTGGCCCAGAGGAAACACACCTGGCAACACCAGACATGATCTTGGTCCGGCGGACTCCAGGAAACACACAGAGACCCTCTTCCTGCACAGGGGACAGCATAGGGTGGCCTTGTCCACGGACTCCAGGAAACACACCTGGCAACACACAGACATGATCTTAACCACGGACTCTAGGAAACACACCTGGCAACACACAGACACCATCTTAACCCCGGACTCCAGGAAACACACCTGGCAACACACAGACATGATCTTAACCACGGACTCCAGGAAACACACCTGGCAACACACAGACCATGTTAACCCCCTCCAGGAAACACACCTGGCAACACACAGACACCATGTTAACCCCCTCTAGGAAACACACCTGGCAACACACAGACATGATCTTAACCACGGACTGTAGGAAACACACCTGGCAACACACAGACATGATCTTAACCACGGACTCTAGGAAACACACCTGGCAACACACAGACACCATGTTAACCCCCTCTAGGAAACACACCTGGCAACACACAGACACCATGTTAACCCCCTCTAGGAAACACACCTGGCAACACACAAAAATGTGTTTTAAAAGTCTGAGTTACTTAATCACTGATGATAATAATGGGCACAATGTTGAATGAAAACAGTTCTTATTTATTTTCTCTAAAATGTAAGTAAGTAAAAACAATTCAAAGACAAAATACTAATACTATACTAATACTAATCGAACTAGTGTAGGAGCGATGAACTCTGAGTACACATTCAGTTGTACACCTCTGCTGTAATATAAGTTGTGCAGCATACAAGCATGATGAAATCATAATAACAAAGGGCTCTGTTCTGTAACATGTTGCACACAACCATGTCCTTATTGGAAGAAGTCCTGGAGCTGGGACAGGGCCGGGTCAGACCAGGTTCTCATAGTCCTTCTACTGGGCTCTATAGTCCTTCTGACCAGGATGCATGCTGGGATCAGTAGTCGGATGTGACCTGACTGATGCATGCTGGGATCAGTAGTTGGATGTGACCTGACTGATGCATGCTGGGATCAGTAGTTGGATGTGACCTGACTGATGCATGCTGGGATCAGTAGTTGGATGTGACCTGACTGATGCATGCTGGGATCAGTAGTTGGATGTGACCTGACTGATGCATGCTGGGATCAGTAGTTGGATGTGACCTGACTGATGCATGCTGGGATCAGTAGTTGGATGTGACCTGACTGATGCATGCTGGGATCAGGAGTCGGATGTGACCTGACTGATGCATGCTGGGATCAGTAGTTGGATGTGACCTGACTGATGCATGCTGGGATCAGTAGTTGGATGTGGTCTGGCCCAGGTGAGGGAGAGGAGCAGGTGTTAGAGTAACATGGTCTGGTGTGTTCTTCCTTCTAGTAACACCATCTACAGGCTGGAGAGAGCTGGAGGGGGACAGA